>NC_059349.1:49262439-49462439 GCF_019703515.2 Myxocyprinus asiaticus | reverse complement strand
TGTGTGTGTGTGTGTGTGTGTGTGTGTGGAATGACTGGGTTCACTGACTTATATAAAGTCCCACTCAAAGTCGATTAGTTTCTTTAGTAGACTGGAGACATGAGGGTTGACTGATGTCATCTTTTTCTGGGCGACTTTCCCCGTACGCTTTGACAGGACTTTGCCTCGTCCAGCCTTGGTGCTTCTCTCAGGATTTATCCCGATGAAACGCCTGAAATACAAATGTGTGTATTCATAATTAGTGTCAGGAGAGCTTTCTTAAAGGAATAGATCACCCAAATATAAAAATTCAATCATCATTTACTCACCTTAATGCCATGCCAGATGTGTATGATTTTCTATCATCATCAGAACACAAACGAAGATGCCTGTCATTTCAGCGTGCTACAGAGACAATGGAACACTATTTAATTTAAATTTGCAACGTTGTTTGAAGGCTGCACATCGCAGAATAAAAAGAAGTTACGTTTTTATGAATCTCACCCTGTAATATGGAAGATCCGTTTCAGAAATCCAGCTGCACTCTGTGTCACAGTTACAGTTGGTTTCCCACTGAAACAAATGTTTAAAAAGTTAGATACAATTCCAGTATCACCAATGTTTTCAGATTAAAAGAGAAGGAATATCATGCATCCCTGCATAAAACTTAACATTATCAGCTGTACAGCTGCGTTTCCCAAAAGCGTTGTATACTTCGACTTCGTCGTAAGTAGATTGTAGAAAGTATTGTCACCAATGGTTTCTACAACCTATTTAAGCTTACAATGCTTTTGCGATTTGCAGCCCAGATCTGAACGTTAAAGTTGTTAACGTTATCTGACCACACTGACCACTTTAGTGAGGTGTTTCTGCACTGTTTTGTGTGTCAGCTCAGACTCCAATCTCAAATCTGACATGCAAATTAACAAATTAACCCAAATCCAGTGCATTATTCAATCTGACAACAAATCACTTAAAGAAAACAATTTTAGTAAAAGAAACAAAGATCTTGGACTTAAAGACAGAAATATAACGTTACAAACAGCTTTAGTTGATATTGGGATCTGATGGCAGGTAGGCTACCAAAATCATTATCACAGCACAATATGAGTTGAACATAAATGTAATGTTTTATGGCTATGCTAAAAAAGCAAAGCAAAAGGGTACTCACCTATTAATTCAGAAGATGAAGATGGGCGAAAAAAATCACCCCTTAAACACGTGTGGGCTCACTGTAGTCTTATGTTCCCAAAATGCAATGCAAAAAATACTGTAAAGTACTGTTTTCTTTCCTTTGAGCAATCAATACTGTAAAATACCGTAACATTACGTCCAAGTCATTTAACCAACCAAAATTAATAGTAATGTACTGCATTTAAAAATAACAGGACTATACTGTTGATATTTTGAAGTAAATTAACAGCAAATTTTTAAGAGCGTAGCACACTAAGTCAGAACAGTCTGAAGGTCTGTACCAAGTTTAATGGATGTAGCTCGAAAGCTCTAGGAGGAGATAGTGTTAGACATTTTGGGCTTGGTTTAGAGATTTTAAAATAACCCTAAACCAGGCTTGAAGAATAACTGTAAACAGACAAAGCCAACATAATTAAAATGTTGACATAGTTCTGGTGAGATTAAAGCTTGGTACTGAATCATAAATTGACACTCATAATGTATGTTTTTCTTACAGGTGATATTGGCCCAATGGGTATGAAAGGTGCCAAAGGACAGGGTGACATTGGGTTGCCAGGTCCACCTGGCCCAGCAGGTAAAAAAAAATTAAATAAATGCCTATCAGACTGATGTCATGTATGTTTTCATTTGTTTTGGGTGTCTTTTGTTTGTCATTTATTCTTCCGTGTTTTACACAGGTTTACAGGGCCCACGTGGAGAGGATGGTGAGGGATATCCTGGACCATCTGGTCCCCCAGGAAAACCTGGCTCTCCAGGTATCCCAGGCAAATGTGGGCCCCCAGGATCAATGGGTGTTTGTGACCCGTCTTCTTGTTATCAAGCCTACAGTTTTCGTGATGACCCTTTTAGGAAAGGACCAAACTTTTAGCATAAGAATAGTGGGATCTTACTGATTCTGTACAGTTTTCTCTGAGAGTTTAAATGGACAACAAACATTTCAGATGCTCAGCATTGACCTCAAGAACTTCTAACCTCTAAAGAAAGCTGTCATGATCTTGACTTTAAATATGTGATGTGTTTTTTGTTTGAGAATCTTATGTTTTGTGTGTTAACATTCCTTATTTGTGTGAATCTTTGTGTGTGACCCGTTTCTGATTTTTGTCCTAAAGTAAGTGATTTTGTTTTACACTTAAGGTCTTAACATCATGTCATCTCTTTCCAAACAATGGGGAAAGTGAACGAGGACTGGTGCTCTCAAGCTCCAAAAATGACTAAAAAGCACTGAAAAGTATTATAAAATTGGACCGTACAACTCATTTGCCGTTGTTGAAGCCTTCAGAAGCAATACGATAGCTTTGTGTGAAGAACAGTCCAAAATGTAAATAGTTATTTGCTGAAAATATTTCTCATCCATACTTCTATAATATCACATGTATTCACGTACTTCGAAATATGGTGTGTCAAGACACATCGTTTCCTAGTTGGCTGTAAATTACATCATGACCCAATTCATTTTCAATCTACATTTTTGGGTGAACGATTACACTGAACTGACCTAGCCAAGCTACCTCTGAACAGGATGTGAAGCATTTGCTATTGGCTATACTACAACACCAGAACGTTTATGTTTAAATCTGAGAATACTTATGCTCAAGGGCTATTCATAATCTGTTTTGTTTTATACCAACATTTAAAATGTATTCTTATACTACTACAACATTTTAATTGTTTCAGCATTTGGTGCATTGTAGAATTTTGCAGCACTCATAATAAGTTTTAGTTTTGGCATGCATGCTTTTGACTTAATAGAATTGTGAAAATGATTAACAACTATTTATTACCTAATATTTTTTGTGTATGTTCTTTTAATGCACACAGGACTTTTGCCTTTTCATGTCTTTTAGGAAATACTGAATTGGATTTATTTTATTAATTCATAAATTTTTCAGTGCAGCTGATATTTGACTTTTAAGATAACGTGAAATTGAAATAAATTTTTTAATCCTGAATGATTTTTACTTGGTTACTCTGTAATTTCTCTCATTAATTCAAAACTTCTATGACATTTATATACATTTTGACCAATAGAGTGATGGTGTCAGATATTTTGTGTAGTGCTGACGAGCTGATTTAAATGCCCTTCAGTTCCTTGTTCAGGATGCGTGCACTGTTTTTCTTGGTAAGCCACAACGTGGTTGTATCAGTTCTGTTGGGGCTGCAGAGAGTTTCACACTCAGTTATTAGAGATACCGGTGAGTAAACCAGACTTGATGTTCTGAACATGATGCTTTTTAATGAAATTGCACAATAACAGAGATGTGTTGTGTGCTTGTCTAATTTTTTTTCTATTAATCAACAGACCACAGAAGACATCAATGGATTATGAGGATTATGACCTTGACTTTTTTTTTAATCTGTCAAATGTGACAGTAAATCCAGAACATGTCAGAGATGAACCGGTTGTGTTATGCGAGAAAAGCGATGTCATCCTTTTTGGTGCAGCACTTCTTCCGACATTCTACTACATAAACTTTTTACTTAGCTTGTTGGGGAACGGGCTGGTGCTGTGTATCATCTACAAATATGAGAAGCTTAGCACAGTCACCAACATATTCTTACTTAACCTTGTCATCTCAGACCTGGTCTTTGCATCTAGTCTCCCGTTTTGGGCAGTGTACCACAGCTCTGAATGGATTTTCGGCAGTACCCTGTGCAAGTTGGTGGGAAGTTTTTATTCCATCGGCTTCAACAGCTCCATCCTTTTCCTTACACTCATGACATTTGACCGCTACCTGGCAGTGGTCCATGCCGTCACGGCAGCCAGGAGCAGGAGGAGAGCATATGCGTTTGCATTGTCTGCTGTTGTTTGGGTGCTCAGTGTATTGGCTAGTATAAAGGATATCATTCTTCACAACGTGAGAGACAATCAGGACAGTGGTATGCTGTGTGAAGTGACGGGTTACTCCCAGAGTGTCCTCATAAATTGGGAGTTGCTTGGGTATTATCAGCAGTTTCTCCTTTTCTTCTTAGTGCCTCTGGCTATCGTCTTGTACTGCTATGTCCGCATAACCATCACAATCATGTACACTCGCATAGTGGAGAAGTGCAGGGCAGTCAAACTCATCTTTGTCATCATCTTCACCTTCTTCATCTGCTGGACGCCTTACAACGTGGTCATCCTGCTACAAGCGATCAAGACGTCCTTTGGAGACCAGATGCAGTGTTCAAATGCCCTTGACTATGCCCTGTACGTGACACGAAACTTTGCATACTTATACTGTTGCATCAGCCCCGTATTTTATACCTTTTTGGGCAAGAAATTTCAAAACCATTTTCTGAAACTTTTGGACAAGCATCTGCCATGTCTGAAGATAACTGTACTGTCAACGCAAAGCAGTAAAAGCACATCATTCAGGAGCCCGAACACTGTTGACTGATATGATTCAGAAAGTGTGACCATGGAGGCTGCGGTTAATTTGTAAAGTAGCAACTTTGTACTATTTTGTATTAAAATTGTTACTAAGAGGACACAAAAAGGAACATTTACCTTTTTGTAAAAAAAAAAAAAAAAAAAAAGAAACAAAAAGAACCATCCAAATTGCAATATTTGCTTTGCTTTTTTTGAGAATAAATCATTTTATAGAAAGCAGGTATAGAAAGAATGTTTTATAATACATTTAAGACCATCTGTACATACTCATTCACAAAACTTGCCAGTTGAGTAAAGAAAATAACAAAAAGCATTTTTTTTTATTTTTTTTTACATTTGCTTCTGTGATTAAAGTTTATTGCAACATAATGTGCATTGTGTAAGCCTTGACTTGGTACTAGATGGGTTCTTGTGCAATGTAGCCATCAACGATTTTCATCTTACTTATGTATAGCTTAATATTTTGCATGGTTTTTTTTGCTGAACATATGGAATTTTTAAATATGGTTATTCTGAGTTTTATAAATGGGGCAAATTACTTATTTTACATCACTGTTCAACTGCTGGTATATGAGATGAAACATTTTTGTGACAGGAATCTTGGTGATATAAACTAATTTTTAGTGATGTTGTTTTAGTCAAGTGAAACTAACACATTTTTTTCTGTTTAAATGTTTAAAAATAAAAAAAATAAGTAAACTTCCTGTCTTGTTCACACCTAAATGTACCCTGTCTAAATTATGATCTATGGCCTCCTTATCTGCAATATATCACATTTTTGTGCATGGAAAATAAATATTTCTTATTAATCTGTTTTCTATATCTGGATTGCGGTTGTTTTCTTTAAACAGATGTCAGGAAAACTTATTCAAACCAAAAGATGCAAAGAAAAATATACCAATACAAATATTGCAAGGAGAGATTATGCAGATATCTAGTGATAACTACTCTAATCTTACCCCTATTATAGGAAATATCTAAAATCCCCCACCTACAGTAACACAAAGCACCTCAAAACAGAAAACCTAACCTTTAAAGAGACACCTTAGTTATGAAATTACTCACACTTTTAGCAGACATGCATATTTCATAGTGTAACTTAAATTCTGCTTTTTGACATCAGTCTAAAAGGCATCAGATTTAAATAATAAAATCTTACCTTTTAGTTTGTCTATATACCTTGCTTTTGAGGGACTTTTCTGAATTAACAAAACATTTCGATGTTTAAAATAAATTTACATGTTTTCAGTCTCCAAAACACTGTTTCCCAAGAATCCTAGTTCATTGAAAGTATCACCTCTTAGATACCATTCACCAATCCCAGCCAAACATTTCCAGTAACAGCCAATCCCATCCAAGCCTAACCATCCATTCAGCCAATTACATCCAGTCAATATCCCGCCATCCAATCTGCATCCATTCCTATCCAGTAACCACAGGGATATTCAATCAGCGTCCAATCACAGCCAATCGCTATCCAGTCATCACCCTATCACACCCAGACATCTACTGCGTCAGCGTGCGTACGTACGCAGGTGGGGTGGAAGGCGTAAACGCCCATTGTATAAAGGGTCCTCAGTTTGTTCCTGGGAGGCAGCAGATGCCCTAACCCCGCCCCCACCCCAATCATAACAATATGGTGCCTGTTAGGCTGAGTACCCTGCAAGGAACAACCAGAGGCACCTTTCTACCACCTCGGGCGTAAACACGATCGTAACGGGAGAGGGGGAAAAAATCAATCTGACGGTGGGTTTCCATTGGTTACAGGCTCCTGGTACCCAGGAAAGAGAATGTAGCTTCTCCTGCCTGTGGAAGCTTAGCAAACAGGGCAAATGTGTGGAAAGGGCGGCTGTTGTACGGGTTAATATGGGACGGATGATGGCCATATGAAGCTGAAGGTGATGATTCACCGGCAGGTGATACTGACCCAGGTAAGCGTGGGTTGATTTACTCTAATATACTGTATACCAGACGTGATTTACGATGTCTCTCGCGAGCAGCAGTGGATACCAGTATAATAACATTCATTAAGGCTTATATAGTTACAGATTTGCGGTATAAATCTGTTTTTAAAAGCTGTTTGATTTTATTTTGATTGCCCTTGTTTAGTTGACGTTCAATCAGTCGCGGCCTCGCGCGTCTTTGTGTGGTGCGTGCGCGTGCGCGCGCGTTTTCTGTATGTATGTGGTTCGATGAGCATCCTCGAGATTAATACCTGAATCAGCACCCCATCCCACGCCCATGGACCTAAACATGCACCCTATCCTAAAATCTACACCCTAACCCTAAAAATAGTTCTTAACCTTAAATTCATTCAGGAGGAAACCCCAAATCGAAACTAAAATGTTAAGATGATCTAAAATTAATAGCTTAATAGTAGTAGTAATTTACATGCTATGGCAAAATACCAAAACTTATATTCTTGCCGCAATTCACATTTGCATGAAACCCATTTGAACAATGATGCCCTTTAAAAGTCATTTAGTAATACCTGAACATATGAATAGCATAATGAAGTTACAAGCCAATGTCTCAGGTTTGAAAAGCCTGATTTTCAGTGTTTACTAATTGGGGACATGTGTTCATTACTCAAGGGTCCTTAAGAGAAGAAATCGTTTAGATGAGGAGCATAGATGGGGTAAAGTAGTACTGATTCACCTGGGACCAGCAGTATATTGATCTGCTATAAGCTCATCATCAAGGGATAGAAAAGCTTCAGAAGAGGGAAGAAAAGGCCAGGTTACTTCTAGGCAGGAGCTACTTCAGTTGATGGCATGGAAGGTAATTGGTAAAGTGGCTTCATAAGCTTTAAGTTTGCCTATACATTAGGGCTGAACGATTTGGACAAAAAGTCGAATTGTGATTATTTAAAAAAAATGTTGCGATTTGAACCATTGCGATATGATTAATAACATTAAAAAAACCTAGTAAGTGGTTCATTTTGAATAAAATTAAGTTAGCAAACATGCTGTACTGCCAGTAGAAATATTGTTTAAGAAAGGGTGTTCACACTTGAGTCCTCTTAAAAAATACCAGACTAAATAAATATAAAATACAGTGAAACATAGATAGGAAAAGGAAATAGATTCACATCATCTTTACATTGTATCTGTTCACTGTGTAGCTGTTTTTGTCCACTTTGTGATAGAGTCCCAGCCCACTTTTCATCATTATTTTTTGGAATCCAATAATAAGTTATTATTAAGAAATGTTTACAGAAATATATCTTTGTATAATATTATCAACAACAACAAAATTAATAATAATAATAATCTTCATTATTATTGTTGTTATAAAACAGTACCAATTTATGTAATAATTTCTTAACTTGCATGCGGCATTGCGATGGGGTCCGAAGGGTTAAACCCTTAAATGGGTAGTTCACCCAAAAATGAAAATTCTCTCATCATTTCACCCTCATGCCATCCCAGATGTGCATGACTTTCTTCTCCAGAACACAATTGAAGATTTTTAGAAGAATATCTCAGCTCTGTAGGTCCTTACAATGCAAGTGAATGGTGTCCAGAACTTTGAAGCTCCAAAATTCACATATAAGTAATCCATATGACTCCAGTGGTAAAATCCATATCTTCAGAAGTGATATAATAGGTGTGGGTGAGAAACAGATCAATATTTAAGTCCTTTTTTTTACTCTAAATCTCCACTTTCTTTTTTACATCTGAAAGTCACATGTGGGCCTGTGTAGTTTCACTTTTACATGTGAAAGTGAAAGTGGAGATTTAGAGTACAAAAAAGGACTTAAATTTTGATCTGTTTCTCACCCACACCTGTTATATCGCTTCAGAAGAAATAGATTTAACCACTGGAGTCATATGGATAACTTATATGTGATTTTTGGAGCTTCAAAGTTCTGATCACCATTCACTTGCATAGTATGGACCTACAGAGCTGAGATATTCTTCTAAAAATCTTTGTTTGTGTTCTGCGGAAAAAAGAAAGTCATACACATCTGGGATGACATGAGGGTGAGTAAATGATGAGACAATTTCCATTTTTGGGTCAACTATTCCTTTAAGCATTTATTTTGGAGGAACACTAAAAAAAGACAATGTAATTGGACAGAAATGCTCTGATCCAGTCTTCTGTCCAAAAATAAAATGGTGTTATGAGGTTACTTTTTATTTGGATTGTAACTTTTAGCGGCCAAAAACTAAATAAAACAGCTCACACCTTGTAAGCGATCGCCGCGGGGCCCCCCCGAAATGCTGGGCAGGCCCTAAGGACGGCCCTGGCTAGATGTTTTATATATATATATATATATATATATATATATATATATATATATATATATATATATATATATATTGGAAAATGGAATTAGCGTCTAATTAAAGAAAAAAACATACAAAAGGGAACAAAGCAAAAAACTAAACTGCAATTTACAAACTATCTTTCCGTTTACTTTTATATCAAAACTTTCTCTGTACCCTACAGTTTTGCAATGTGCACATACACAGTGCATATACTGCCATAATATAGCACAAGTAGTATGGTAAAATCGGCACGTTGCATGAGTCTGTGTTTGTAGCTTGCAAGCCTGCTTAGCATTGCTTATTCTTGCTTATTCACGTTCATCGTATTATCTTTTGCCTTTTTACCACGTGCTTCGGGTTTTTCTGCTTTTCTACTGTTTTAACTGTGTATTTTACCGCGCACACCCGTTTCTCTAGTTTTTTCTTTAATTTTTCCCCGCTTGTCTGCATCTTACATCTCGACTGCGTGCATTTGTTTTCTCCACTGTTTTACATGGATTATTGCATCAATCTCAAACATCTGCTGATTAGGAACCACATCTCAAACCCTCACCGCTCAAGAACAACCACAACAACAACAACAAACAATTGCGGTAAGTCATGGCATCCGCTCATGTTATTTCTTCCTGAATTGCATGCCACACGTTTACTATAGCTTCTTCTGTCAGCAGTGAGGGATTCACATGTGATAAATGTAAGGAATTAGTCAGACTGACGGAGAAGGTTAATGAGTTAGAGACATGCATCTGAATGCTAGTGTAGGTCAGTGAGAAAGAGAAGCCAGTAGATACTGTTTCGGATGCGGTTAGTACAGCGAGCAACACAAACACTTTGGTTCAGGCTTTAGAGCCCCCGCAGCAGGGCGTTTGGGTGACGTCTCGGCAGCATACTCACTCAGCAAAGTGACACCACTCTTCCGTTCCTGTTAGGGTTTCCAATCGATCCTCCCCACTCAGTGATGCACCCACTGAGATTCATGTTGAAAGAGCCTTAATAATTGGTGATTCTATTGTAAGAAACGTGGAAATAGAGACTCCAGCCACCATTCTTAAATGCATTTCGGGGGCTCAGGCATCTGACATCGGATCAAATTTACAAGTGCTGGCTAATACTAAATGTACATTTTCTAAAATTGTTATTCATGACAGCACTAATGATGTCCGGCTTCGCCAGTTGGAGATCACTAAAGATAATGTTAAAGAGGTGTGTGAACTTGCAAAAACGATGTCAGACAATGTAATTTACTCTGGCCCCCTCCCTGCTTGTCGTGGTGACTAGGTTTATAGTAGATTAGTGTCACTGAATCGCTGGATGTCTGAGTGGTGTCCGGAGAATAGCATAGGATTTATAGACAATTGGAAGAGTTTTTGGGGAAGACCTGACCTGTTAAAGAGAGACGGAATCCATCCCTCCAGGGAAGGTGCCGCTCTCCTCTCTAATAATTTGGCTCATAGTCCTAATAGTGATAGTATTTGAATAACTGGGGCCCAGGTCAGGAAGCAGACAAACTGGCTAATCCGAATGTCTGCTAGCTGCCTTGAGACGTCACACAGGTCACATAAACTACAACACAGTGACTGTATCACCTAGATATCATATAGAGACTGTGTCTGTTCCCTGAACTACCAAACAAAAAACCCTCACTAAATCATTTAGAAAAATTTGATTAAGGTCAAACTTGAAAAATAAATAAATTGAAGGTAAATATCATATAAAGCTAGGGCTACTAAACATTAGATCTCTTTCTTCCAAAGCACTATTTGTAAATGAAATTATTACAGATCATAGTTTGGATGTGCTCTGTTTGACTGAAACCTGGCTTAAACCTGATGAATATATTAGTTTAAATGAATCTACTCCCCCAGGTTATTATTATAAACATGAACCTCGTCTGAAGGGTCGAGGAGGTGTTGCTACAATTTACAGTAAGTTTTTGGTGTTACTCAGAGGACAGGATATATGTTTAAGTCTTTTGAACTAATAATGCTTAATGTGACCATCAGATATAAATAAAAAATCTCTGTTGTCTTTTGCCCCTACACTATATAGATCACCTGGGTCGTACTCTGGTTTCCTTGGTGAATTTGCAAACATTTTATCAGATCTAGTAGATAATGTAGATAGAGATTTAATTGTTGGTGACTTCAACATTCACATAGATAATGAAAATGACACATTGGGATTAGCATTTATCAATATTCTCAACTCTCTTGGAGTCAGACAAAATGTGACAGGACCAACACATCGCCATAATCATACGCTAGATTTAATTCAGTCAAATGGAGTTGATGTTGATACTATAGAAATTCTACCGCAGAGCGATGACATCTCAGATCATTACCTTGTCTCTTGTTTGCTGCGATCAGCTAATGTCACTCAATCTACACCATGCTATAATTTAGGGAGAACTATTCTTTCGACCACTAAAGATTGCTTCACTAATAATCATCCAGAATTGTCTCACATACTGAGTAAGCCATAAAGTCTAGAAGAACTTGATGTAATAACAGAAAATATAAATACAGTCTTCTCTAGCACTCTTCATAGTGTCGCCCCCCTTCGATTAAAGAAAATGAAAGAAAAAGCCCCGCACCATGATACAATGATCACACATGCTCTCAAGAGAGCAGCTCAGAAAATGGAGCGCAAGTGGAAGAATACAAAATTAGAGGTATTTTGCGGTGCATGGAAGGATAGTATCTGTAGCTACAGACAGGGACAAAAAGCTGCCAGGTCAGGATATTTTAGCAAACTCATAGAAAATAACTACATAAATCCTAGTTGTTTATTCAGTACTGTGGCTAAATTGGTTAGGAATAAAGCATTGACTGAACCAGATATTCCGTTGCAGCACAATAGTAATGACTTAATGAATTTCTTTACTGATAAAATTGAAATAATCAGAAATAAATTTGGAACTATGCAATCAACTGTCATAGCACATCAGAAAACGGTGTCTCATAACTTTCCTCACGAGCAACTTCAATCCTTCGCTGTTATAGGTCATAAAGAGCTAACAAACAATACCAACTAAGCTCTTAAAAGAGGTACTCCCAGTAATCTCAGAACCTCTTCTTAATATTATTAACTCCTTGCTATCCTTAGGACATGTCCCAAGAAACTTTAAAATGGCAGTTATCAAACTGCTTATTAAGAAGCCACAGCTTGATCCTGGAGAATTGGCTAGTTACAGACCGATTTCAAATCTACCATTTATGTCGAAAATACTAGAAAATGTAGTGTCCGCTCAACTATGTTCATTTCTACAGAGAAATTGAATATATGAACAATTTCAGTCAGGATTTAGGCCCCATCACAGTACAGAGACTGCACTTATCAGAGTTACAAATGACTTGCTCTTATCATCTGATCGCAGCTGCATTTCTCTTCTAGTGCTTTTAGATCTTAGTGATGCCTTCGATATGATAGATCACGACATCTCTTGAATAGGCTGGAGAATTATGTTGCATTAGTGGACTTGCATTAGCATGGTTTAGGTCCTATTTATCAGACAGCTACCACTTTGTATGTGTAAATGAGGAATTGTCAAATCAAACAAAAGTTGAGTATGGAGTGCCACAGGGATCAGTTTTAGGGCCTCTGCTTTTCTCCTTATACATGCTTCCCTTTGGAGATATTATCAGGAATCATGAAATAAGTTTCCACTGTTATGCCGACGATACTCAACTTTATATTTCTTCTAAACCCAACGAAAATTCTCAAAATTAGCAGAGTGTATCAATGAAATAAAAGATTGGATGGCCAGAAATTTCCTTCTACTCAATTCCGACAAAACAGAGGTACTAATTATTAGACCAGAAACCTCTAAGCCACTGAAATATAATTTGACTCTCGATGGATATACTGTTATGTTGTCTTCTACAGCAGAGAACTTAGGTGTTATATTTGATACCAATTTGTCCTTTGAAAATCAAATTTCCAATGTTTGTAGAACATCATTCTTCCATCTCAGAAAGATTGCTAGCCAGGCATACACCTAATTTATCCATCAACTCACAAGTAGGCTGCTGTAGTTAGGTCTGCCAGAACCAGAAACATTTATCATGATCTATAACTCTGCATAAAATTGAATGGCATCTACACTAATATTATTCTATTTGTTTCAATGTCTCAACCTCGGGATTCATATCGGCCAGATCCAGCTCTGTTCCTGCTTGGTGTCGGACTCCACTGCTACTTGACAAACTACGGCCGGTGCTAGCCAGACATCACTTCAGTCTTTTGACTTCAGAGGATGAACTGATGCCAACTACAACTGTAAGACATCGGATACTTCATATGCCACTGCCTGAACCTTGGACTTAGGATGGACCCCACCGAACCTCACCGGAATGACCTGCCGGTTGAACTACGATGCATCTCATTGATCTCTGCCTGCATCACCTTTGTCTATTGATGGACTACATTCATGAAATGGAATACATAGACTGTCATTTAATTGCCAACAAAAGCCTTCATCAGCCATCTAACAAAGGACAATGCATCTACTGTATGTGAACTTCTGCAGTTAATCCAGGTTGGACTTCAAAGGCATTAGTGATTCATCTTAAAGTTAATAAAAAAAACTTTTTTTTTTTTTTTTAAACACTGCACCTTAACGCTTAATTTACAGATTTTAAACCATGACTTGCACTGCACACAAATAACTAATATTGGCATTATATTCATGCTGTTTAGCCAGAGGGGAACTGGCCCCCACAGTGAGCCTGGTTTCTCCCAAGGTTATTTTTCTCCATTAACCAACATCTTATGAGTTTTGTGTTCCTTGCCACAGTCGCCTTCAGCTTGCTCACAGGGGTTCTAAATACAATTATTATTTAATTATTTAATTTTTATACACATTTTACAATCATATTTAATCAAACTACACAATTATGACTCTAAGACTTTATAGATATTACAGTTTCATTTTTTATTTTAATTTTTAATGCGTGATTTCCTGTAAAGCTGCTTTGAAACGATGTGTGTTGTGAAAAGCGCTATACAAATAAAAAAAATGACTTGATTTGACATTCTGAACATACCTAATATCTACAAGATGACTATACCGATATGCTGCAGTGTACTCTTCAGCAGGACATTACATACTTGTGATCTTGTTCGGAACGGAATTGTGGCCTGATCCTGTTTCTCTGTTTCCAGCTCCCGTAGGCCTCCATGCTACGTTATGTCAGTGCATTAAGGTTCTTGGGTTTCTGTTTGGCACACGTCTTTCTAGGGCTACACGTCTCTCAGCCTTCTCTGGCGAGTTTGGCAGCTTTTAAGGTCTCTCTCCGCCATCACTGTAAGAAGAAACAGCTGTTAGAAATTATGCCAACCAGCTTAACGAGCCACACCATTCCCTCTCTCCCGCAAACAGACACACGACCACGTCCCCATCCCCACAACACTATTATATTTTTAAGAACAGACAAAAGAAAAGCCGTCAGTGCTTGTGTCCGATTCGCTGTTTTTTCAGAGGCATGCAGCACGATGCTGTCTCGTGGAACACACGCATATAAAGAGTTTTCATTCTTTTCTTCTCTGTTTAATTTGTCTGAAAACTGTTTGCAAGAATAATGTCTTCTATGAGAATGCTGCAAATTATCTCCGATCATCTCGTGAGGTTCTGTGAGTTAAGTTTGCTTTATATCCACGTGGTTGGCATGCATTGTGAACGCAACTCTGCAGGTTCAGTAATATGTAGGCTAACTTTGTATTAAAGAAACAACGACAAAAGTGATTAAATCATAAAATAATACAAGACATGTTCACCTTGAACCTAAAATGTAGTTTTATTTTATTTTATTTTATTTAGGCAGCTTTAACTGTATTACCAAAATGCAATACAAACACAAATTCGATAAGAACACACATTTAGCAGCATTATTTTGGGAGCATAAGGGAATCCATTAGGCTTTATTAGTATGATTATTATCTTTACATTTATAATTGTTTTTAGTTCTTAATCTGTAGGCTATTAGTAATTTTCACCTGGTGTCATTGACGGATGCTTACGTGATGGCAAATGGAGCCGTTGGAGTCTGTAAATGTTTGGATTTGGTGAGGTTTTTAAATAAGATTTTTGAATCACTTTATTTTAATTTTGTTTTTTTGTTTAGTTTAAAGTGCAATTTGAATTTAGAAATGTCTTTTGTTTATGTTTTTCATGTTTCAATAAATTAATTTAATTTTGAAAGCAAAATCAATAAAAGGAAAAAATAATCACCGACCCTCGGCAGGGGGGTTGACGATATAATTGATAAAATATTTTTCACATATCGCCCAACCCTAAAGTGCACTATAGCATAGTTGATCTTATTTATTTTGATCTAATTTATTTGTATTTATTATTTTTATATGATTTATTTAAATGTATATGTATTTATATATTATAAATTATTTTATATTTATTTATCTCGTTTTTTTCAATTGAATTATATTTAAAGTTCAAGGAAATCCACTGTTAAAAAGACAAGTTATTTTTAAAGTTCAATAAATGCATGATGTTTCCAAAGTCAGTGAGTAATCGTGTTAAATAATAGTGATCTCAATATTGACCAAAATAATCATGATTATGATTTTTGCCATAATTGAGGAGCCCTACGTCTTACTATGAGCCAGATGCTCTGCAAGCTAATGTATCACATCCTGCGCGAGATGCAGACACACACAGTTGTATTTAATGGAGTCTGCCCCCAGGGCCTTTAATGATTATAATTAATTTATCCATGTCAGTTTGATTGCAAGGTACATTGTAAAAGCTTCCTTTCAGCTGGTAAACAAAAATGCGCTTCGTGGAAGATTCAATTTGTTTCAGCATGCCTCGATTCAGTCATTTAGTAGGTCTGAATTTGCATTCCAGCTCTTTTCTAACAACAAGACAGTCAACATAGAGAAGAGAAATTACATTATTACAAAAAATAAAAAAATATTGGAGTTATTTATTTTTGGTCAAATACAGTGCTGCACAGCAGAGCATCACAATATTAATAAAAGCGTTGAAAACTTTAATTCAGTACAACAGTATTCTTGCTTGTGAGATATTACTTAAATATAATCTAATTATTTAATAATAATTATTATTATTATTACTACTACATTTAATGTTACATATTTTCTATGCAGTAGTAGTATATTTCTGTCGCAGTTTCTTCAATTTTAATGCGTTTGGTTAAATTGAGCTTTTATTTTGGCGGAAAGCATGTTGAAGCTACTTGAGTTTATGTTTTTGACCACAGCTTTATACCTCATCATAAGCAGTTCGCTATATGTCTTAAATGTGCTTATTAAAACCGAAAAAAGGCTGAGATTTAATTATATAAATATATAAAGTAGTCTGCATGTGCTGTGCACTTCAAGCTTAATGCGTGCTCTGCTGTCTGTAATATATTACAAACACATAGTGTATGTGATGCTTATAATGAGGTGTTATCAGTTTATAAGCAAGTGGCTTCACACATTTCCTTTGAAGCACACAGCACATTCAGACTAAGGATGGGCATTTTGGTCATTTTTATTTCTACTCAAGTACTCGGTAATTACTCGAGACATAGACATGTACAAATACAGTATGTTCTGTACATATACAGTATGTCATACGTCTTTGGCCGCTGCATTGTGTCTCGATGTTCCAATGTCTACTCATTAACATAGGCTGTTATAATGTAGTCTGTTACAATAAGTACAAAAGTGGGCATAATAAAAATATAATGCAGAATATTTTGTCATTATGTGAAGACTTGCTTGTCAATTCAATGAAACAATGCTCAGAATGTGTGTCTCTGTTCTTCCTTCAGGTTACCGTAATAAGTTTAGTAAGTGCGCACCACTGTTTCTGAACCATGTATCTGCAAACCGTGGTTTCCGTGATGCCATAATCATCGTGTTTTTAAAACACAGTGTTAAGTTGAAAATAGTTTTGAAGATCCTGCGTTTTGTTACATTCAGCTGTGCTTCATCTAGATGTTTGAAAGAAAGATTACGCCTTGTCTGTGTGTGCGCTTCTCCAGAGTGTAGAGCGCAGTGTCTGTCCCAGACAGAAAGTCACGCTGTGCTCTGTTGGAGTTTGTTGCTGTGATGATTCATGCTTTCTCCCATTTAACTTGGAATTTTAAACTTCACACTGGGAAAACTGCAATGGAACGGCACTTTATGTTGGACTTACAGCTCGTGTGGAAATCTTCAGCTCTGATTTAGCTGAGATGCAGGTGTGTCACTCAAACATGTTGGCACCGAGGGAGACTTACAGTCAAGAATAAACCTTTACTTTTATTAAATAATATGAGTCAAAGTTTCTACATTATATGACAATAAAACCTGTTTAGCAAACGTGTGCAGAGACAAATGTTCAAAACACGGTGGATTAAACTTCCTTTTGATTACCGTAAACATGTAGAACAAATGCTAGCATTGCAGCATCGTTTATCAGTTTGGTTGCTATGAGACGTCTTTGTTGACAATCAAGGTACCACTGAAAATGACAACGTATTCAATCTCAAAGTTAAAAATAAGGCCTCTTTTTGATAAGTAGTGTATAGGTGTCAGGTAGTTGTCACTGAATTTCGAATTCAGTGAAGTCACATCAGGCATTTTCATTTTCAGTCATCGTTTTCATGATCGATCGTTGCTGTCACATCTGAGTACTCGGGTACTCAAGTACTCATGCCCATCCCTAATTCAGACTGTATATTTATTTAATTAAATCTCATCCTTTTGTGGTTTAATCGTCACATTAGGACATATCATTTTTTTTTTTTTAAATGTAAGATTTTAATTTGATTAATTGAGCATTATTACATTAATTTGATCCAAATATGTCAAATTCCGTGACATTCCATGTCTAATAGTTAATTTTGTTTTTGTGACTGGATTCCGCGATTCTGTCCATGTTTTTTGCATTGCGGAAATCATAATATAGAAATCGTATTGAACTTGGAATATTACTTTAAATACAAGTTAAGCTCAGTTGACAGCATTTGTGGCATAATATTGATTACCACAAATATTTATTTTGAGTTTTCTCCTTTTCTTTAAAAAAAGCAAAAATCTGGGTTACAGTGAAGCTTACAATATAAGTGAATGGGGCCAATCCGTAAATTTTTAAATACTCACTATTTCAAAATTATAGCCACAAAACATAAGTAATACGTGTGTTAACATGATTTTAGTGTGATAAAATTGCTTACTAACCTTTTCGGTGTAAAGTTATAGCCAATTTTGCAACTATGTTTTCTTGACGATGTAATGCCAGCAAACCCTAAAATAACTTTAAAAATAACTTTACAGCTCAAATAATAGTTCTAACAAAAGAGATTTTGTGCTTTTTAAAAAATTATAAGCTTCACATTTATGTCTTTAAACTCTCCAAAAAGGTGCCCCATTTACTTCCATTGTAAGTGCCTCGCTGTAACCTCGATTTTTGCTTTTTTAAAGAAAAAGACAGACGAGTCAAAATTATTTTTTGTGGTACTCAACATTATGCCACAAATGCTGTCATTTGAACTTGAACTTGTATTGAACCCGGAATATTCCTTTAATAGCGGATTTCCTGCTGAAGAACTATGCTACCCATGATTTTGAATAAAAACGCTCCACAAATCAGAGAATCGCTGCCAACAAATCGTTTCAAACAAGCGCAGTAACTGCAGGATGGTGAATGAGACAACCGTGTCAGTCTTCCTACACTATCAAAATGCTAAAAAACTGAATTGTTTTGCAATAAAATCAAATATATTCTTTCTATACTTATAATAACCAACTTTAAACCAGTAGATTTATATTTTTCCATTGTTTTTAATTCAATTAGACCTTCATTTGCAGTCCTTCATGGGACTGTAGTTTTTGTCCTCATGAAGCACGTAAAGTACACAGTCTTGTACCTTTTATCGTTTTGTCCAATTTTCAAATACTTTTTCGCTTTAAATCAAAGTTTGTAATGTTGATTCAACTCAGAACTGGTTGATTTGGTTCATGACTTGGAATGCTTTGATGAATACTTTTATGAAAACCCTTTGGAATAAATGAATAGGGAAAAATACTTCCAGCACCAGGGTGGCTGAAAGTGGGTGGGCACTGTTACGCTGTATTTGGCTAGGGCTGTGTTGGTAATACATCATACATTGGTTGATCATGTACCTGTTTTTTAATGCGTTCCAAATAGGCCTTGGTAATATATGTAATATTCACGATACAATCGCAATGATATTGCTGACAATATCAAATTAAGCAATATCGTGAATATCTTCAGGGCTGCACAAGTAATGAAAATAACATCAAAATGGTGTGTTGGTCATATGTGATTATTAAACTGCAAAAGGCTGCGATTCAAAGACAAATGAACAGAATAAACAGTTGACGCGCTGATCTGGCAGTGCTCTCAGAGCAGTTCACATGCATTGTGAAATCAAAGTGCGGCAGGTTCAAGCATTCACGCAATTCCAAATATTAGTAACCGCTACAACTTATTATACAAATCCACAAACACAGCACAGTATAACAGATAACGAGATGACACGTTTCACCAGATGCGGAACATTGTAAATTGTCAAAAACAGACAGCACTTTTAGTGTCAAAATAAAAGCCCCAGGTTAAGGTGAAGTCAATAGAACCAATTTAATTTTTTTATTTTTTGTATAGCACAAATCTAATTATCAAAATATTAATGATAATTCAGTATTATTTTATAATAATAAACTTGACTTGAGCGCTCACAGTAATAATTTAGTGTTATACAATATTCAACTAGGTTCCAAAAAATAAATAAGTGAGTGAACTAGTTTTTGCACGCCTTGTTTATGCACAAACATGTTTTAGTAAAAAAAAAGTAATGGTAAATAATGCTTTCATTTTAATTGTAATTAAATTTATAAATATAATAGTGCATATCAATGAAAAAGATTAAATCTCATTCTCCCTCGACTGTATTTAGTGAAAAACTGTGGGAAACATGCCTAGAATGCCTTTAAAATATTGAATCTACTTGGCTACAAAGCTGTTTGGATGAAATGATGGTTCCTCTGAATAAAGCAAATCACTTTTGAGCCATTTAGAACAAATACATAATTATCAAGATGTATGTCGAATATTTAGGCTGAAAAATATTGAGAAATAATTTTTGAAGCCAAATCGCCAAGGCCTACTTCAAAATGTAAACATTTGTTTTTCTTTGAAGAATTTTTTTTTTCTTGCAATTTCTGCTGATTTAAACTAGGTAACGATATTTAGCTAGCTAACATAAATTAGGTTTTGTCAAAATTGCGATTAGTGACTTGTAATAGTCCTGGAAGCATCAGTAAGAATGGGCTGAAAATTAAAAATCAATCAGTAATGTTGTTCATCAAATGCCATAATTTTCCAGCTAAAGCATGTCAGGCATTACAGAGCAATTTTCAGCTATTATTGCAAAATTTGTAAGTATATTTTCTGTAAAGGAAACTTAACATTTAATAAAAAATAAATAAATAAATAAAAAAAATAATATATATATATATATATATATAGATATATATAGATATATTGCAATTGCTAAAAATAAAATAATATGAAACTAGCAAGTTTAAATCTAGGCCAGCTGAAAAACATCTTTACATTTGAGCCTTGCTGTTGTAAACTGCCCTCTCATTAACCTTTATGAAGATCAGTCCTGTGGCCTCACAGTTGGAGGTCTGCTGATGATAGTGCTGTCCTGCGGTGACCTCCAGCATGTCACCAGCTGCCTCCTGTATTGGCCAGGGAATTCCTGCTGTCACCCTGAACTAGGGATGTGCAACACCACAAAAAACGACTAATCAACTATTTGGTGTTAAGTAACCCATAAAAAGTATAATTAGGTTCTGTAATGCTCACGTGACCCTTAACAGACGCGTTTCAGAGGGATATATGGATGCTAAGCGCAGCAGTTCAACATGGTAACTAAAGGATATTCAACAAATAAATAGGCTTAATAAATGTACTTCTTATTGCACAAAACTATCAAATGATATACAGTACAGAGCATCACAAGATGCGCTTATGCGCCAAGGCTGGGCATCACCAGCCACCTCACGATACGATACGTATTGCGATAGACATGTCACGATTCGATATATCGCGATAAATCATGATATCATGATTCGATTTTTCTTTTAAATTAATTTGGGTATATTTCAGTTTTAATATCCATTTTGCTTTTTTCTCATTTTACACTTGTTAAATTATGGACATACAGTATCAATTTTACAAATTTTATTTTATCATTAGTTTTTCATCATTTTGGTGACATTTTACCTTTTTTTTTTTTTTAATATTTACAGTGGGTTCAAGTATTTACTTTATTAAGTGCTAAAATGATACTGTCACTTTATGACCTGTGGCAGGGACTTTGACAGTAGTTGCTGATGTTTGTGTGAAGTGAAGTTCAGAGAGAGTGTGGGGTGTGAGACTTTGCTTTTCAAATCTACAGTAAAACACATTCAGGTCGTCAGCCAGTTGTTGATTCCCTACAGTGTTGGGGATGGTGTCTTGTAGTTAGTAATGTCTTTCAGGCCACTCCACACTGATGCAGGGTCATTAGCTGAAAACTTGTTTTTCAGCTTCTCAGAGTAGCTTCTTTTAGCCACTCTCATCTCTTTTGTCAGTGTGTTTCTGGCCTGATTGTACAAGATTTTATACCCACTTCTGTAAGCGTCATCTTTGGCCTGACAAAGCTGCCTTAGTTTTGCTGTAATACATGGTTTGTCATTGTCGAACCTTAAATATGTCCTAGTAGGAATGCACATATCCTCATAGAAACTGTTATATGATGTCACAGTATCTGTGAGCTTGTCCAGATTGATGTCTGCAGCTTCAAAAAATCTCCATTCAGTGCAGTCAAAGCAGGCTTGTAGTTCTCATTCTTCAGGTGTCCCCAGAATGTGTCTGTCAAGTTCAGCTCAAAATATCTCACAGATCATTTATTCTACCATGCCTTTATACCCCTGTTTTGTAGCCCTATTCCAAACGGGCTATTTTAGTGTCTGTAGCTTTAAATGCAAAGGAGCTGGAAGTGGGCTGTACCTTTCCTGCTGGTGCCATGGATACCCCGGCGACAACAATGCAGGAGGTCATCCAGATTGGTGTCTGCAGCTTCAAAAACACTCCAATCAGTGCAGTCAAAGTAGGCTTGTAGTTCCAGCTCTTCTTCATTGGTCCATCTCTTTACAGTTTTTACTACAGGTTTAGCTGATTTAAGTTTCTGCCTGTAGGTCAGAAGAAGATGAACCAGACAGTGATCAGAGAGTCCCAAAGCTGCTCTAGGGACAGAGCGATATGCATCCTTAAATGTTGTGTAGCAGTGATCCAGTATATTTCTGTCTCTGGTGGGGCATGTAATGTGCTGTCTGTATTTTGGCAGTTTACATGGAGATTGGCTCTGTAAAAATCGCGGAGGATAATAATAAGTGAGTCCGGGCATTGCTGTTCCGTGTCCGTGATCTGATCAGCCAGCTGTTGCAGCTCACACATGCTTGTGGAGGAATATAAACACTCACCAGAATAAACGAGGAAAACTCCTGCGGCGAAGTGCTTCCAAATTAGGACAGCACATCTTTAATGTTGTTACGTCTGTACACCAACTTTCATTGATGTAAAAGCATGTTCCACCGCCTCTCTTTTTCCCCTTTACCTCTGCAATGCAATCTGCTCTGAACAGCTGAAAGCCCGGCAGATGTAACGCGCTCTCCGGAATGGCTTCACTCAGCCAGGTTTCTATGAAGCACAAGGCAGCAGAGTTTGAAAAGTCCTTGTTTGTACGGGTGAGGAGAAGTAGTTTGTCAGTTTTGTTAGGAAGAGGCTCGAATACTCGACAGCGCTGTTTGCTTCCCTCGCTTGCGTCTCATAGCGCACTTGAACAACACAGCTGCACTTCTGACTAAAATGTCCAGCAAATCATCCGAATAGTCAAAAACAGGGAAAAGATTGTCTGGTATGTGCTGCCGAATGTTCAGCAGTTCGTCCCTGGTTAAACTGATTGGAAAACATTTACTAAATACAAGACAAACAAATGAAAACAACAAAAGAATTGAAGAGCTCCACACCAAGGCTGCCATCCACGGCGCCATCTTGTATCATTAAGGAACTTCTTACATATACTGTGGCAACAGACAAGTAAAGCATTTAGACAACACAAAAAGTTTCTTTAAAAGTCCAAATATTATTTGTTTTATTTCCATATAATTGAACGTAACTGTATTATTGGCCTACTTCCCTCTGCTCTATTTTTATTTGTTGGTCTATGTACTCGTACGTCAGATGGATGCTTTTGGAGCATCTTACTTTGATTGTGTAGCGTTGTACTACTTTTCAGCACCTCTAGTGCTAAGCGCTGTATTGTTCATTTATTTTTTATCGATGGGCCAAGTTAAACCTTGTTTGAAACTTTGAAAAACGCATCTCGAAATCATAGGTGTTGCTAGACCTTATTTAGAGTGCTTCATTTATATGAATAAATGTTTAATATAGTAGTTTAGAGGTAAATAAGGTCTAAATACCATTAAATCAACCCCCCCCCCCCCCCATCAAATGCACAATTTTAGTGCCTTTAGTGCTATTAGTGTTATTACATATTTTTCCAAAAAAATTACAATATTACTTAAATATAAACATGCATGCTTGGGTCATTTTTGTGACTCAATGTTTCAGCGTTCAAATGTTTAGCGTTGAATATTGCAAACTGGTTCACAAACAATTTTTAAAGGAAGCAAATTTAATTATGAACATTGCCATTATCTCAGATCTAAGTACATAGCACAGCCTTTCTCCCTTTCAGAAACGAATTCATTTCCTCCAGTTACTGCTGAGAGAAAAACACTGTACTACTGGTAGCCTATATAGTTACCATTGTCCTATCATACCTACAATTATATTTTAGCAGTTGTGTCTCTTTATTTAGCATCCAATCATTTCCTGGCATCCTTAAACAGTGAAATAAATGTTATGTGTTAACGTTCATGTTAAGAAATATAAATACTGTGACTTATTTTTGATAGAGCAGGCCTCTATCAAAAAGGAAGACAGATAAAGAGGAACATTGATGTCAAAAAAATTTATACAAATTGTGTAATATGTCTAATCTAATTGTGGCCTGTGTGGTGTGTGTGTGAGATCACAGATCAAAGTGTGGTAAAAAAAAAAAAAAAAAAAAAGCAAGTAATCTTGGATGCTCTGAAAGTAAGTATTCATTTAGCCAGTATCCCTGGAGGAACCTGGGGTAAAGTGCCTTGCGCAAGGGTGCAGTATTAATGGCTCATGTATGGTTCCATTTAGGACTCAAACCAGAAACTTTCCAGATTACCAGACCCGAGCATTAGCCAATATGCCAAACCGCCATCATCTATTTTCATTAGATGTTTGGTTTTGCTCTTTCAGACACACATTATGTTCAAGATCTGTCTGCATCTTTGGAAGTCTCTCAGTGCAGATATACTTTGCCAGTTGAAGTAGATCTCTTTCTCTATTGCGTTGATAGGAAGATCGACATCGACACTGATCTGCCCACTCAAACATGTCCTGACCTGCCTCATTCGCAGCGGTTTTGCCTTTTCTAAATGCTGCACTCATCCTAGCTGACCATGAAACGTCGGCAGTTACTGCAGCATCTGAGCCCCCCCCAAGACATAATTGTTCTTTCGATTTCTTGCATGGTTGGATAGGCACAACATACTGTATGTTCCGTGAGAATATCAGCCTGGTACTTTTCATATAGTGATATTGGGATGGATCCTGTTTAACTACACACTCTTTTCTCTTCTTTTTTTCAGAACTTGTACCAGAACAGGTTTCTCGGGCTTGCAGCAATGGCCTCTCCATCTCGTGCATCTCAGGGCAGGCGACGATGTAAGGAACCCATTCGGCACAGTTTTAATCCTGAACAGTTCCCTAATGTGGACTTCCAGAACGGCGTACCTGAGGAGCTGGCGGCAGCGGTGCTGCGCTCCACCAGTGACACTGACCTCGTGACCTCACATTGCCGCTCCACTCTCACAGTCAGCACCTCCAGCTACACTATCGGTCAGACGCTGGACATCACACTGAGTTGGGACATCAAAGAGGAGGTGGATGCGGGAGACTGGATTGGCATGTACCTCGTTGGTGAGCTTGTTTCTCTTCATCTAATTTTTAATGTGTACTCAGTTAAAGGAATAGTTTTCTGTTCCACATTAAAAAGAAAGTCATATGGGTTTGGCACATCATGATGGTGAGTAAATTATGACAGAATTTTCATTTTTGTGTGAACATTTAAATTCTTTTCACCACACTCTAAACGATAGACCCCTATTCCACCTGGTATTAAGATGCATCTCGGGTGATCCAATCACATGTGGTCAGGTGAGACACATCGCTGTTTTCCCCTGGTCACTTAAAAGCGTCTTCTGTGACCACTTGTGTTCAGATTTGGAGGGAAGGGTCTCTGATTCATGACGACATACATCTGTCAGAGTGTTACTGCATGATAATAAAGCACAACAAAGTCAGAAAAGATGAAGAAAGCACGGAAAATTGGCGCATTGTTTCTCTCAGATGCGGTTGAAATTAAATCTATGCACAAACTAACATGTCAAGCAGAATTATCTGTTATTTTAGTAGATTACCTGTATTAAAGGAGCTTCAGGTGTTTGTGCTTGTCATCTGCGTTGATATCAGACACACTAAAGGAGATTAGTGAAGCTCTCGGGATTGTGTATGCATCCGCTTTTTAAAAAATTTTCCGATCGGACGGTTATTTCCTTTTAAAGGCACTCGTAAACAGCAAAGTTTAAACTCTTGTTTTAGCACAGCTGTTGATTGGCAGGTGAGGGGTGGCACTTCACTGCTGCCGGGACGCATACAGGACAGATAGCGTTTACACCTCCAATGCGATGTAGTCACATGCGTTTTTGGCCACATTCATATGTGGTTTTTGTGATCTGATCACAAAAATGTTACACCCCATTTAGACCTGTATTTAAGGCTGACCACATGTGATCGGATCACCTGAAACACATCTTAATACCTGGTGGAAACGGGTTCATAAAGGTTCTTTCAGTGGTTCTTTGCAGCACAGAGCCACCTTCTTATCAAACATTGTCAATATATTTTTTTGCTGGTTCTTTAGGCCATATGGTTGTTTATATTGAGATTAAAAAGTTATTGATGTTAGATTATAGGTTATTGAAATGAGTGTGTTGGTTTCTGGGTTCTTTAAAGCACCATTACATAAAGTATTTTTCAATCCAAGTTACGAATTTAATATATCTGAAAAAACATAATATCGCAAAAACAATGAGCAAATAAGGCCGCGTTTCCATTCCATATGTTAAAAAAATAATAATCGCCACTTCCGGAGAAATTGTAGCCACTGTGACTTATTAATAAAATTCTCTTGGTTTAGAGCACACGGACAAAACACTCGAAGAACGTGTCTCATGTCTGTGAGCGACAGCTTGTCACATAGTTCTGGGAGCATTATGTGTGTGCATTCCTCCTTCCTTGCCTTTGCTGTGCAGATCTATAATATATTTTTCAAAATTGTCAATAAACCTGTTCTTTGACACAGTTAAAGTTGTATTCAACTTATTTGTTCTGCACACTCTTTGCAAGCTTTGGATTTTCAGGACACCATTATTTCAGGATGACCAGCGCAACATTTCAGATGATTAGTCCGATGATTAGTTCAGTTATGAATGAACTATTCAGTCACATGACTTGTTTGATGTGCATCTTGTATTCCTAATAAATTCAGTAGCAGTTTATTCGGAAAATGTGTTTCCATCATAGTTTATGCGCATTTTGTCTTATTGGCTACAAAGTATATCCACCTCAAGCGAGCGTATACGTTTTTATGAGCATTATTTGCATCTTGATTTTTCCATCCAGCAGTTTTTATGCGATATCCCAAAATGCGCATAAAATATGTGGATGGAAAGTCAGCTATAGAAGTTTTTCTAAAGAACTAGAGAATAAAAGGGTCTAGGGCTGTCACGATTATGAAATTTGGCTGACATCTGTCAAACAATTAATTGTGATTATGATGATTAATTGTCTGTTTTAGGGCTCTCACGATTGACAATTACGGTTATAGACGGTCGGAATTCAATTGAATGAGACACTCAAATGCACCTTTCATTCCCTTATTTGAACAATAAAATGTGATTCCGTTTTAAAGTGCACAATAATCATGGTTAGCTCAAATAACCGCGATCAGACGATTTTTTAATAATCCTAAAAGGGTCTATGTGAAACTTAAAAATATGTGGTATCAGGCTTTCTGGTTCTAATTGAAACCTTCAATTGAGTTTTAATTGAGTTTTTAAAGCTTTGTTAACTGCACAGTTCCTTTAGTACCAATGGATGAGAAAAACACGGTGTTATGTGTTGTTTCTTTATTTCTCTAAAAGAAAATTTCTCTTTGTCTTAGATGAGGTTCTGTCAGAAAACTTTCTGGACTACAAAAACAGAGGCGTGAATGGCTCCCACAAAGGTCATATCGTCTGGAAGATCGAGGCCAACTCCTACTTTGTAGAACGTATGTGAATTTTTAACCATGTTATTCCAACTTCAATTAAATAAACATGCACATGCTAGTATCTGTATAAAAATAGTAAATAGTAAAAAAAAAAAAAAAAAAGTTTTAGAGTTTTATCTATTATTTTATTAAGTTTTACATTACTATTTTCCTACCTTGTTCTGACCCTTAAAATGTAACAGGCCGTGTTCATTTAATTGAATTACATTTATGACATTATGCAGCATTACAAATGAAATGCTTATTAACCACACACAGGATGTGGGTGTCTGTAGCTATAAAAGCAACCATGCAACTTCCTCTGTGTGGCTGCTATAGAAACAGTCACAGAATGAAAAACACTTCATTTCTAATAATTTGTTCAGTGGTGTTTGAAATCCATAAGTGTGAAGAGAAATTCACTCAAGTGTGACAGGCCCTGTACATAGCACTCAAAACACCTTTCATTTCAATATAGTATTTATCATGGAATGAGAGTGTGATTTTATAGACTGAAACAACTAAAATAATGCACAAAAATAAAGCCTGTGGTGCTTCAGCTGTTTGAGGGTTATATCAGGCTTCTGTATTACACTGTGAGTCCATACAGTATGCCACTGTTTTATTTTTTTGCATTTTAACTGATATTAAGTGGAGAGAATGATATACAATACAGAGCATCACAAGATGCGCTTACGCGCCAAGGCTAGGTATCACCAGCCACCTCACGATACGATACGTATTGCGATAGACATGTCACGATTCGATATATCGCGATAAATCATGATATCATGATTCGATTGAAGGGGGTACCAAACTGTGAATCCTGAACAAAACAGTTTGGTGTTTACTCATTAGCTTCCACTCAGCTGACAACAATGAAAATAGCTACATGAATAGCTTGTTAGCTATAAGCTCGCTGTCACAGAGAGTAAAAGACGGACATTGTTTATTTTACTTTCCAGCATTGTGTCTCACCAACTAGGTAATAACATAGCGTGAAATCAACACTCAGCAGACACAATCCACCACTGCACCATTGTCTGCTGTGTTGCAAAAAGATGTTCTGATGTTTACCTTTCAGTCTGCTACATTACTGACAGCACTGACAAACTATAGCTGGCTAACACAGCAAACAGATGTGATAAACATGAGTGACTTGGTAGTCAGGGACAGGGTTAATGTTATATTAGTTATACTGAAAAGAGAAAATGATGGGGTCATTGTTTATTAACTTTCCAGTATGTATTTCACAAACTAGTTAGCAACTTACAGTGAAGACACACAGCTTAACTCCGCACTGTCTGCAGAGCCACCGTCAGTTCAGCTCTGTAAACAATGGAGTCGGAGCACGCTCGCTGGACAAACTACGTTATGACACCAATTCTAAAGCATTGTTTTCTGCATTATATGTTCTGAAAAAAAAAATTCATATCGGTAAACATATAAGCCGATACCGATATATCGGTGAAAGTCTAATATCGGCCGACCGATATATCGGTCGGGCACTAATACACAGTATAATATAGTTTTCTGGATATTCCATTGACTATAACACAATATCTTTATGTTGTGATGCTGATGGCATGTTGTGTTGGGATGGACATTTTCATTCTAGAGAGCGTTTTATTGAGAAAAAAAAAAAAAAATCATCAATGTTTTGAGTCCATTTTCCTGGAAGACAATCACTGTTTTTTTTTGTTTTTTTTTTACTTTTAGGAGTACTTTAGCATATAGATGGCCTCAAAGCTCACAGATATAGACTAAAAGCCATACACATACAAACTTACCACAAAACAATGATTTTGTTCTAATTTGGTTATTAATTTAGTTTTTAGTTACATGCATAATGTTTTTATATATTGTATATTTTTTTATTTTTGAGTAAGATCATGTCTTTTTTGTAAACAAACACATACAGCCTTAACTGTAATATAACACTGTTTCTTATTGTGACCTTTGACCTTTTCTGTGCTTTGCTCTGTTTCAGCGGAGACTAAGATCTGTTTTAAATATTATCATGGAGTGAGCGGAGCCCTGCGAGCCACCACCCCATGTGTGACCGTAAAGAACCCCTCTGCACCAGTGAGTCCTTATGTTTTAACACCCATCCAAAGCTTTCTTGATAGAAAATCTTGTGTACTTTCTTCCACAAGTAGGCAAGACATCTAGGTCTTTTATTTTGTTTCACGTGTCATGCTGTACAATATACTGTGTGTCTGGAACATTGACGTCATGCCTTCAGAAGAGCAATGGAAAGGAACATGAGTGTTAACAGATCAGTCATGTGACCTCATCTTACATCCCTCTGATGATTCAATTACATATATTACTTTGCAGATGTGAAGAAAATTCAGCTGTTTTATTGTTTATCACATTTCATCAAGTGTTTTTGAAGAGCAGAATAGTCTGTGCCATCTGTTTCTCAAAGGATTAAAGCTGCACATAATCTCAGGTTATCATTTCATGGCTTAATTCTGGTTTACCACCATAGCCACAGAGTGAACCCAACACTCTTTTTGTTTCTTTTTATTTCGGCGGCATTTCTGCACAGTTTCCAAACAGGTTTCCCAAACACTCCTACCACCCCTTCTGCCATAGATCAGTCAAACTAGTCGATTCCCCACTAAACAGTTTATTGCTGGTAGTAAAGCCACAAACTCTCGCCATTGAGTTGACATGTCAGACCAACTTTTAGACATGTTTAAATGAATGTGCTAAGAACAGCTTCTTTTATCTTGATAAAGATGTAGGACACACGGCAGTTGAGACAGTGGAAAGTTGTCAACAGGACCCGGAATTACCACTCGCAATATGCCAAATGCAAGTAATTATTGGTATTGGGGAGTAATTAAAGTGGATTTACTGGCCAGTTGGCCGAATACTTTATTAGGAATTCAAGGTAATGCATGGCTTAAATCGTTATTTAAAAATGATAGTCTGACATGAGCGAATCTAATCAAAAAGATACAAACTCCAAACTCTAGTTAAATCCAGAACATTGTGACATTTCTGGCTTTAAGCCCCAAAAACAAGAATGTTTCATACTAAATTTCAAGTTGATTGAAATGTGATGTGTCAAAGAGACTGGCTAGTTTATGATTCTGCGAGTGACAAAGACTAACGATGTTTGATGCAAGGCTGGAATATACTACACAACTTTTAAAACTGATTTCCAAAATAGTAGGCATCATAAACTTACCAACTTGATCACAACAAGATAAAAACTGGGCAACACACACCAAAGACTGGGGATCATACACTACCCAACTTTCAAGTCAATCCAATCACAAACTCGCATGGAAACACACGCCCTCCTGTTCTAGGAGACGCATGACAGATGTAAACAAACATGGATACAGGTACTGACTGCTGTTGTTGTCCAGTGATGTTAAAAGTACCAGCAGTACCAAGCACTGACGGAATTTGATACTCATGCGCTGTTTGACTACAGACGGCTGCTTTCAGACGCTCACATGCGTATGTGTCCGCACGCTCTAAGTAGCGCTCTTGTCTCGTGGGGAATGCAGCTGCGCGCGTAAACAGTCAAATGCGCTTCTTGGTCAAAATGCCCGTCTTGATGTGATATTAAAGGAATAGTTCACCAGAAAATTTTCTCTCATCATTTACTCACCCTTGTCCATTCCAGATGTGTATGACTTTCTTTCTTTTGCTGAATACAAACGAATATTTTTAGAAGAATATCTCAACTCTGTAGGTCCATACAATGCAAGTGAATGGTGACCAAAACTTTGAAGCTCCAAAAAGCACATAAATGCAAAATGTAACAATTTTCACTGTACATCTTGACATCTGCAGTCTCCTTGGCATAAGATTTCAAGCTCGATTACACTTCCTAGCACCATCTAGCACCCTCTGTGCATGCGTCAATCACTAGGAACTGAAATCATGATGGTGCCTAGAGACTGCAATGGCAAAATGTAAAGTGAAAAAGGAGTTACATTTCGGTCTGTTCTCATCCAAAACTGACTGGATCACTTCAGAAGATATGGATTAAACCATTGGAGTCTTATGGATTACTTTTCTGCTGCCTTTATGTGCTTTTTGGAGCTTAAAAATTTTGGTCACCATTCACTTGCATTGTATGGACCAACAGAGCTGAGATATTTTTTCTAAAATTCTTTATTTGTGTTCAGGAGAAGAAAGAAAGTCATACATATCTGGTATGGCATGAGGGTGAGTAAATGATGAGAGAATTTTCATTTTTGGGAGAATTATTCCTTTAATGTAAACACTTGAATATATTATGAGAGTGTAAACAGACAAGACAAGGATATTACTGTGTCATTGATAGTCAGCTCAAAAATATCAAACATGTTTGATATTCAACGACTAGATTAAATCATAGTCGGAGGGTATTTAATCAGTCGGTACTCACCATACACTCCGATTTTCTCAGACTTTCCATAATCTGTAGACTAATGAATAATGCTAGAACTAGAAAACTTAATAAACTTCAGCTAAAAAGATAACTAGTTCCTTTGTCATAGAAAAAACAAATCTTTTATTTATTTTTTATTTTTATTTTTCACCCAATTTGGAATGCCTAATTCCCAGTGCGCTTTTTAAGTCCTCGTGGTTGCGTAGTGATTCGCTTCAATCCGGGTGACGGAGGATGAATCCCAGTTGCCTCCGTGTCTGAGACCATCAACCCGCGCATCTTATCACGTGGCTTGTTGAGCGCGTTACCGCGGAGACCTAGCGTGTGTGGAGGTTTCACACCATCCACCGCGGCATCTGCGCTCAACTCACCACGCGCCCCACCAAGAACAAACCACATTATAGCGACCACGAGGATGTTACCCCATTTGACTCTACCCTCCCTAGCAACCGGGCCAATTTGGTTGCTTAGGAGACCTGGCTGGAGTCACTCAGCATGCCCTGGGATTTGAATTAGCGAAATAGCGAACTCCAGGGGTGGTAGCCAGCGTCTTTTACCACTGAGCTACCCAGGCCCCGAAAAAACAAAATCTTTATATTTTAGTACAAAATACAATTTCATGGCTGGTAAAAAAAAATTATATTAGATTAGATTAAGTCCCCAGCCACTGGGGGTTGCATCAGGAAGGGCATCCGGCATAAAACCTGTGCCAAGTCAAATATTCGGATCACGGATGGTCCGCTGTGGCGACCCCTAACGGGAGCAGCCTGAAGAAGAATATATTAGATTAGATTAGATTTTTTTTGTTTTCTAATTTTCTTAATTGAATGTTTCCATGCTTCTATAAATTAATTTTACATCCAACTTTCTACTGTCAGGTGTTTAAGCCGGTGACCACAGATGACGTACCTCAGAGCCAAGGCAGGAGAAGACTCATCAGCTTCTCTCTGTCAGGTGTGTGTACCATTAAACTGACATGACCAGAAAGTATCATTAAGCTTCATCAATATTTATGGGACTTCTATTTTTAGTGTCTTCACCGTTATTTATTATTGATCCAGCGCTTACAATTTTCTGTAAACAACAATAGAAAGATTAAGGCCTATTTCATTTAATTTTTTCTTACCTTACAAAATGTTCTATGACAGTACCATGTTACAGTGATGATACCAGATGGTAATACTATGGCCCTGTCCTAGTACCCCCACTTGCGGTTTTGGACTTGCCTACTTACCCACTTGTCTTAAGTATTTCTGGTGTTTTGCCACAGTGTGCAAGTTGACGTGAAGACTGCAAGTGCATGTAAGTCTTTTGATCGCACTCATAGAATTAACGATGTTGGTCCCGGTCGCAACAGCTGTTTTTGTAGTTGCACTCTGAAGACTGATTGTTGTTGGTAGTGGTGACTGTTATAGCCTACTTATAATAATATATAACCGAATAGTTTACCCAGCCTTTTATTTATTATTACACTATGGTTGTTGGAAGTGTATTGTGTTGCTGAAAATATGTAAGTAAATTTTTTATGATGTTTCATTGTGTGAAATTAATTGTAAAAGTTAATTATTTTTAGTCATTTTGATTTTCAATACTTTGCATATTAAAATATGTTTAACTGTAAAATTATGTCATCCATAATCACTGTTAAATCCATTTCTTTCTACATTGTTTCTCAATACACTACATTAAACTTACAACCCCAGTTTCTAAAAAGTTGTGACTGAATGAAAAATCGTAATAAAAACAAAAAGGAGTGATTTGTAAATTATATTCACCCTTTGATATATTGAAAACACTACAACTAAACATTATATGATGTTTTACCTACAGTCATTTCAAATTAGATGATTGCAACACCCTCCAAAAAAGTCGGGACAGTCGAGTGTTTACCACTGTGAAACATCACCACTTCTTCTAATAACATTCACTAAGCATTTACAGTGCATCTGGAAAGTATTCACAGCGCTTCACTTTTTCCACATTTTGTTATGTTACAGCCTTATTCCAAAATGGATTAAATTAATTATTTTCCTCAAAATTCTACAAACAATACCCCATAATGACAATGTGAAAGAAGTTTGTTTGAAATCTTTGCAAATGTATTAAAAAAAAAAAAAGAAAAAAAAAATCACATGTACATAAGTATTCACAGGCTTTGCTCAATACTTTGTTGAAGCACCTTTGGCACCAATTACAGCCTCAAGTCTTTTTGAGTATGATGCTACAAGCTTGGCACACCTATTTTTGGGCAGTTTCTCCCATTCTCCTTTGCAGGACCTCTCAAGCTCCATCAGGTTGGATGGGGAGCGTCGGTGCACAGCCATTTTCAGATCTCTCCAGAGATGTTCAATCGGGTTCAAGTCTGGGCTCTGGCTGGGCCACTCAAGGACATTCACAGAGTTGTGCCGTAGCCACTCCTTTGTTATCTAGGCTGTGTGCTTAGGGTCGTTGTCCTGTTGGAAGATGAACCTTCGCCCCAGTCTGAGGTCCAGAGCGCTCTGGAGCAGGTTTTCATTAAGAATGTCTCTGTACATTGCTGCATTCATCTTTTCCTCAATCATGACTAGTCTCCCAGTTCCTGCCGCTGAAAAACATCCCCACAGCATGATGCTGCCACCACCATGCTTCACTGTAGTGATGGTATTGGCCAGGTGATGAGCGGTGCCTGGTTTCCTCCAGGCATGACGCTTGCCATTCAGGCCAAACAGTTCAATCTTTGTTTCTCATGGCCTGAGAGTCCTTCAGGTGACTTTTGGCAAACTCCAGGCGGGCTGTCATGTACCTTTTACTGAGGAGTGGCTTCCGTCTGGCCACTCTACCATACAGGCCTGATTGGTGGAGTGCTGCAGAGATGGTTGTTCTTCTGGAAGGTTCTCCTCTCTCCACAGAGAAACGCTGGAGCTCTGTCAGAGTGACCATCGGGTTCTTGGTCACCTCCCTGACTAAGGCCCTTCTTCCCCGATCACTCAGTTTGGCCGGGCGGCCAGCTCTAGGAAGAGTCCTGGTGGTTCCAAACTTCTTCCATTTACGGATGATGGAGGCCACTGTGCTCATTGGGACCTTCAATGCTGCAGAAATTTTTCTGTACCCTTCCCCAGATCTGTGCCTCGATACAATCCTGTCTCGGAGGTCTGCAGACAATTACTTGGACTTCATGGCTTGGTTTGTGCTCTGACATGCACTGTTAACTGTGGGACCTTATATAGACAGGTGTGTGCCTTTCCAAATCATGTCCAATCAACTGATTTACCACAGGTGGGCTCCAATCAAGTTGTAGAAACATCTCAAGGATGATCAATGGAAACAGGATGCACCTGAGCTCAATTTTGAGTGTCATGGCGAAGGCTGTGAATACTTATGTACATGTGATTTTTTTTCAGTTTTTATTTTTAATAAATTTGCAAAGATTTCAAACAAACTTCTTTCATGTTGTCATTATGGGGTATTGTTTGTAGAATTTTGAGGGAAATAATGTGGAAAAAGTGAAGCGCTGTGAATACTTTCCGGATGCACTGTATGCACTGAAGACACAGGTTTGTTAAGTTTAAAAAGTGGAATTTTCCCCCATTCATCCATTATGCAGGTTTTCAAGTGCACTATTGTATGGGGTCTTCGTTGCCAATTGGAGATGTTCAGGACTGCAGGCAGGCCAATCTAGCACCCGCACTCTCTGCTTATTCGGCTAGTATGTGGTTTGAAGTTGTCCTGCTGAAAAAAGGGACGTCCCTGGAAAAGACGCTGCTGGATGGCAGTATATGCTGCTCCAAAATTTATACATATATGTCTGCATTATGGTGCCCTCACAAATGTGCGAGTTACCCATGCCATGGGCACTGACACACCCCTGGCCCATGCAGACACTTGCTTTTGGACCTGATGCTGATAACAGCTTGGATGTCCCTTTTCCTGTTTGATAACATGACTGCTGTGTTTTTCAAAAACTATATGAAATGTGGACTCATTGGACCAAAAAACACAGTTAAAAACACAGTTCTACTTTCCATCTAAGATATGACCGAGCCCAGAGAAGTCAGCAGCACTTCTGGACAGTGTTGATGTATGGCTTCTGCTTTACATAGTAAAGTCTTAACTTGCATCTGTGGATGCAGCGGCAAATAGTGTTGACTAACAAAGGTTTACTAAAGTAATCCCAAGCCCATGTTCATGATATCCATTACTGATGAATGATTTTTGAAAAATGTTTTTTTAAGACAGTGATGTCTGCCTCACCTGTTTAACATCTCTTGTTTCACATTGCCTTATTTTAATTTGTCAAATTGTTATTAATCTTAAATTGCCCCTGTCTTTTTGGAGCGTGTTGTAATCATCTGATTTGAAATTACTGTACATAAAAAAAAAATAGCTTTCTTGACATCATCATGGCGAAGATACGGCAATCGCTCGGGTAGGTGGGTGTCGGCTCCTGAACGTGATGAACTCTGGGATACGCTTAGCCTGAAAGACCGCTCCGAAGCGTTATTCGGCCCAGTGTGGATTTAGTGTGGGTTAAGTGCACAGAGCTTCATACATGGGACAGTCTTGAACACTTACTCGGTGCCACGTGCACGCACACTTAAGTATCAAGACCGCAAGTGTGAGTATTGGAGATATGTGATTATTATTATGATTTAAACCCCATGGTATTACCATAATGATTGTATATATACATGTGAAAAAACTAAAACTACACACTAATATAAAGGTAAGTGCCATCTTTAGAGTCTCATTAAGGAGCTTTTAAGACTCTTTAGTCTTTAGCTGTGGAAAAATTAGGAGTGGTGTGTTATGATGGTTAAGGCTCGGGACTGTGTTACATTTCAGGGCTTTTCTATTGTTCTCTGTTCTGTTTTCAGTTCTATTATTTTTTGTTCTGATCTGTACTATTTTATTCACTTCACTTCACTTATTCACTTATGTTATATGCTTTTCTACTCTACATGTGTGAACTCTACTCTCTATGTTTTTTGTTCAATTATATTCTGAAAATGTTTTATGTTCTATTCTGTTTTATATTGTTCAGTTCTATTATATTGTAATTCATTTGTTTGTGTTGTGTTGTGTGTGTGGTCAGATTTCCAGGCCACAGGGCTGAAGAAAGGCATGTTCTTCAACCCTGACCCGTACCTGAAGATAGCCATCCACCCAGGCAAGCACAGCATCTTTCCTGCCCTGCCTCACCATGGACAGGAGAAGAGATCAGGCATCGTCTGCAATACCATTAATCCCGTTTGGCAGAGGGAGGTATGGCAAACAAAGAAGCACACACACACACACACACAGACACACACACACACACATGCTGGATTAAATGTGCTCATATATAAATCCTTATTTAATAATATCTCGTCCCACTGTTATTTATACTCAGACCTTTAACTCAACGCTGTCCTTGTGTGCTGTGCACAGATGAGTTCCCAGAGTTAGTCATGTAAATCCGTCATTCTCCACGTACATCGTTGCGTCACTGCAAAATCACAAACACAGCACACTGTCCTGCTGTCTGACGGACAGGGATTTGTTTTGTTTTTTATCTCTTTGTTGGAATCTTTTCATCAAGACCGCATCAGGCATCAAACATGCCATCTTTGTGAGCTTACCTAGATTTTGTGGGTTTGTTTCCATGTTGTAGAGTGCCTGTTTCTGGATGATATTTTCTTCCACTAAGTGCTCTTATTAGATTAACAAGGCTGTGAGTGAGGAGTAGAGGAGATTGCCTCACAGCAGGGGGTTACAACAGGTCAAGTCATGGAGAATGAATGAGCGAGATCGGTATTGTTTTCTTTGTATCATTCTTTGAAGGGATGCTTCTCGGTTTGTGCTGTATCTCTATTTTCTTCTGTGATAATATTTGACTAGGGCTGTCAAAATGAACCACTTAATGGTTAGGAGGACCATGTGATCTCTAGAACAGAGTGTTGTCATGGCAAGTGTAGTACTGCTGTAAGGTGGGGGAGATGGCAACCCTCTACGGACAAGTTTGAAAATGAATCACCATTGGCTATTAAAATGTTTTTTTTTTGCTCTGCAGACCTTTGACGACATGTAAGTGGAATGCAACTGAAAAAGATATTAAGCAAACCGAGAAGTTGGCATCTTCACATATTTAAAGTATTCGTATAAATGACTCCACGTGATATAGAATGCCAAATAATAAATTGTATTTCATATTTCGCTTTTTAGCATTTCAGTCTCATTTTCAATTATGTTAATACAAGGTTGGAACCTAATAATGAAAATAGAATTCCACATATAACAATAATTTAATAATTGTATTATGAAAATAATAACATAAGTGCTAGTATATCAAAAGTACCACGTAAAACAATGTTTTGTAAAAACCTCTGCATAGATGCTGCAAAAGCCTATTTTTCAAATTTTTCTATATTTACAATGTTTGCTGAAGTTAAATGTTTTCATAATGTATGATTGTCCCTTTAAATATTTATATGTACAAATTTATTACACTTACTACATTACAATTTTTTTTATATATGTTTGTTGTACAAGTCCATTTAAAATGTAGTTTATGTTGGTGTGTATAACAAGCGCTAAATGGTACTGTCTCTTTAAGTGAACCGGCGGCTCCGCGAGTAATTGCTTACGGTTGAATGAGCGCAGTGCACATTAACGAGAGAGAAGTTGCACAGACACATCAATGCAATGTATGAAAATTAGAATAATGTTTATTTTTTACTTTTGATCTCCAACTGACTGTAAATAACAGAAAGGATATTAAAAGAGACATGAAATAAAAATGGAGTGTGTGGATCTCGTCTTTGGACACAAAATACAAGAAACGAGCCAAAAGAAAACTTTTACTTGCATAATGTGTATTGACTTACGTGTACAAATATTTGTTGTACATGTTCTCAAAATCAAATCTACAAGCTCTCGAGTTTTGCAACACTTTTACCTTCAAACAGATGTCCAACAGGCACGTTACTGGTCTGTAAAGTGGCGAATGTTGTGAAAACAAAAAAGTTAAAGCAAAATCAGCGTTGACGTCGTTAAATGCAATGTAAATGTAACTATGACATCACGCTCAACTAAAGCGATGGTGACAGCGTGATCATGATACCTCAGGACCCACTGCAGCCAAATAAGGTACATGTTTCTTAAAAATTAGGGCTGCAACTAACTTATTTTGATAATCAATTAATCTAACGATTATTAGAACGATTATTCAACTATTCGGCCGATTATTGCAACGATGAATCATTAGCTCTTAACCGATTATTCAGCTTGTGCCTCAACTTAAAAGGTTGTATTAAATGATTAAATGTGCTTACTAACAATAAAGAGGACAAAATCTTCTTTTAAAAATATCTCTAATTGACATTCACTGAATTACAAGGAAAAAGAATACTTGGATTTTTTATAGTTTAATTCATTAAAAAATTAACTGCAAAAAATCCTATTGTTATCAAGTGTTTTTATCTTTCCATTTAAAATGATCTTAAAACAAGATACATTTACTTGAGAAGCAACATAAGATATTTAGACTTGTTTTTAGAGAATGTATCTTGAATATAGTGTATTTTGTATATAAGTGTATTTTATCACTTGGTTATACTTCTGTGAGTGCAGTAAAGACAAAATATACTTCTATTCAAGATACATTCTCTGAAAGCATGTCTAAACATCTTATATGCTGCTTCTCAGGTGAATGTATCTTGTTTTAAGGATTTTTAGATATTTTAAAATATTTAAATATTATATTCAACATTATCTGATAAAAAAGTTTTCTTCTGCAGTACAGCTCTTAAAGTAAATGTACGTAAGGAGATTTAGGTATTTATATCAGAAAACAAACCAATATAAATCATTGTAAAATGGGCTAAGACTACACTCTCTCACCTTTTTGGTCACTTCGATTCATCTTTAACTCACAAAAAACAAACTCCCTCTTCTTAATAGAGCTTGACTCGCTGACTTTCTTTACGATAAGATACACGCCGTGACACATATATTATGATTCACTACGTCGCGAGCAATCACATTATAATCTGCAGCAAGCGCGCATGAGGGATGAGCGTCTCCGTGTGAGACAGTGTATCAGTCGGGAGAAGTTTTAAACTCTCTCACGCTGTTTTTCACGCGACTCATATAAGCGTCTCTGACTGCACAGAGAAATGCCAGTTTCAGAGTGTGTGCTATTTATACAACCCGCTTCCTTATTATTTTAACTTTAATAAAGGATGCATTTAAGATAAAATGCCGGGATGTTTTCTTTTTAGACACTCTGACAGGCAAGATTTGCTCAAGCGGAGTGCCAGGTATTGCTCCGCTTTATTTCATGTCACGACGACACTGCTTCTATACTTATTTTGTATTTTTGTATTATAATTCCCTCATACTTTGCAAACTAGATCACCTTAATCTGTTTGGAAAGTGCATCTGGACTGTTAGCTGTTCTTTTTCCTCTCCTCAATCAAGCGCGAGCTGAAGTGCTACTCTCCTGCGTCATCATTAGCATTTCAAATGATCTCATGTTGCATTTAATGAGATCAAACGACTATTCGACAACGGAAATTTTTGTCGTAATATTTTTTATTGTCGATAACGTTGACTAATCATTTCAGCCCTATTAAAAATGTACGCTCACGAGACAACAGCACACAGTAAAAGACGATGCTGAATCCAGCTTCTTGAATGCCAGCATTAAAATGATCTCTGTACTTAAGTTCTTCACCGCTACACAACTCAATTTGCGAGTGAAATATGCACATTTACTAGCAAGTGGCTAATAACAGACATATTTTAGTCACATAGCATGAAGTTTGGTCACATATGGAAGTGATTTACTTGCAATAAGGACGGCTGGATGGTGGGTGTGTGTGATCCAGAATGCAGCAGCATGTCTGGTCTTTAATGAACCAAAGAGAGCGCATGTTACACCACTCCTTGTCTCTCTCCACTGGCTACCGGTTGATGCACGTATCAAATTCAAGGCTCTGATGCTGGCATACAGAACAGTTACTGGGTCTGCTCCAGCATACCTAAATTCGTTTATGCAGAGCTACACGCCCACTAGAAGTCTGCGGTCGGCTAAGGAACGTCGCCTTGTTGTACCAACACAAAGAGGCACCAAAACACTTTCCCGGACTTTCAGCTTCATCATACCACGTTGGTGGTATGATGAAGGTCACGGATGGACCTTCCCAACTCCATCCGTAAAGCTGACTCACTCTCTGTCTTCAAAAAAAGACTAAAAATACATCTTTTCCATGAGCACTTAACCAGTCATTAAAAAAAATAAAAAATAAAAAATTTCTGTTGCACTTTATTCTGTTTTGAATACTATTCTGATGCTAGTGAAACTTTGTAATACAGCACTTTTCATACCACTGTCTCCTAAGATGATTCGCTTATGTTTTCCTCTCTTGTAAGTCGCTTTGGATAAAAGCGTCTGCCAAATGAATAAATGTAAATGTAATGTTTGGGGATAGATCACCCAAAACAAACAATTATTTCAGCTGGCAGGTTGTGCAAATGCTTCTACATGTTGACTGACGGTGCTTATGTGTGTGCGAAAGATGTGAGGGCCAATCAATTCCTTAAGTTTTTTTCTGTGGAACACAGAAGGAGTCATCTAGCAGAATGTCCAAGCTGCTCTTTTACATACACAGAAATTAGATAGTGACTGTATCTTTCAAGGTAAAATAGGACTTTAAAACCATAAAGGAAGTCCATATGATTTGTGCACTATCAGGGTTGGGGAGTAACGGAATACGTTACGTATTAAAAAGCAAAATATTAGTAACTGTATTCCATTACATTGGTAATTAGAATACAGTTACATTAAAAAATAATTTTGATTACTGAAGAGATTACTTTGCATTTTATTGTCATTTGTTCCATTTAATATTTAGTCTATTCAGTTGGAAAACATTTATTATATATAAATGATGCGATCCAAAGTGCATTTGAACAGCGGTGAAACACTTTCTTATGATGTGTTACATTCATACGAGCAGACAGAGAAGTACAGTAAGTCTGAAGTAAGTTTGGATCAGCAGAAATAGAATAAACCTTGTGTAAATTGTCATGTATACATTTAGCTTTATGCTAGGCTAAAATGCTATTTCTAGTCATTTTACATGCACCTGTATGGAGCCCCTTAAATTTGACGTTGTTAAATGCAATGTAAATGTAACAATGGCATATCACGGCTCAACTAAAGCGATGGTGACAGCATGATCATGATACCTAAATGCAGAGTGAAAAATAAAGTTTTATTTAATACAAAATAAAACACAAAAAATCCAACATAAACCTCCCATAAGGGGAAAAAAAAAAACAAAGGAAATATAATCCAGGGCTGGGGCAGAAGGCAGCGAGGAACAGGACCGACCAGACCGGGTAGGGATGAACAGGACAGGAAGCTAGACCGACCGACAGACTGACTGGATAAACAAACAAACACACAGGACCGACTGGAAAACATGACTGGAAACAAGATGAACTGGCACTGGACAGCACACACAAGGAGGCTAAAATTGGGAGAGAAATCATCAGGTTAACAAGACAGGGCAGGTGTGACTAATAAACTAATAATGGAGGCGGGGTATGATGTAAGACAGAGAGACACGTGGCGATACAGAAACAAAACAAAGCCATGTGCTCTCACAAGACATCAAAACACCCAAATGGCATGAACGCACATCGCCAAGACAATAAGGCAATATACGCCCATGCCAACCGACAAACAAGATGAGAGAATGCGTAGCAACGCCAAACAAAGCGATGCCAAGCACTCTCACGCTAAACGAAACCTGAGCGTACATTGTGAGGAAAACATCATGCGATACACGGAATAGGCGACAAAAACAAGACAGGACACCTGTGCGAGAGTTTGGCCACACACACACACCCAACTCCTTAGACCAAAGTGACCGAATCTCAGCACAACATGAAGACAGCTCGCTACAAGTGGGCACAACATTAGCGCGACGTGAGGCGCACCCATGTTCGCGATGGACAGACTAACTATTGACGCGTGTGCCTGCTGCCAAGATGACATACGCGCGATGCACCCACGTCAATAACAGAAAGACATGGAGCATGAGTGTCCGGATACCGACACAGACCGAAACCGAACCAGACAGAAAGTCAGGATCCAGACACCATGCTCCCGACATGAAACAAGATGGACTGAAGAGTGCACAGCAGGGAATACAACCGAAACCGCGCACTCACACAAAGACAGACAACGAAACACTAGACAGACATGTGACGATAATGCCATGGTCCTGTCAGACAAAAACCCAGACTGATAGAATGACAGGACCATGACATAATAACCACAAAATTATTATTTTTATTAGCATAGTTTTAATTTTCCTGTATTATTACTATGGTTACACTAAGAATATCATGGTTATAATATGGTTCATGTAGTAAAACCATGGTAAATTTATTGCGAGGAAACGCAAAACTTATTTTGAAGGAACGCTTCTGAAGCGCTCTAACAAGCACGCCGTCTGTGGAGGTTCGTGCCAAATTCCCGTTAAAATAAAAACGAGAATTTGTTCATTTGAATTAGAGAAAAGTGAACACAAAGCACTTCGGTTTCACTTTCATTTAATGTTCTTTTAATGTCAAATAGTCTTGGTTATTGGGGTTTATACACACAGTGTTAAGGACATGCAATGACACAGAGGAGGAGACGCCCGCTTTAGTCCTGTGGAGATGATAGAATGAAGAAACGAATCTAAAGTGGGTTTAATCGGAGAACCTTAAAATAATGTGTAAAAGTGAAGATTTTAGGACAGATATATTTCACTATTGCATGCTAGAATAGAATAGAATAGAATAGCTATTTAGTTTGACTAGGTTCACAAGTGTAAATGTACAACGGACCAAGACAAAACATTTTGAATTAAGCAAATTGTAAGAAGCACACATACCTTAAAAATTATGACAATTAATCGTAAAGGCCCTAAAACAGACAAATAATCTTCATAATTGTGAAAGCCCTGAAACAGAAAATTAATCGTCATAATCACAAAGTTTTGTTGCTTTCTTTTTGCTCTTTTTATGACCATAGACCACTGAATGAAAGACTAGTCATGGCTAAAAGACACCACAGTTAAAAAACAAGTGGCTTCTGGAAATTAATGCTTCACTGTTGATACCAACGTGTGATTCCGCTCTCTTCCTTTTTGCTGTTCTATTCTTACTTGTAGCGCTTTAATTTTGTGTCTCTGCCCACGGATGTGTTGGAAATCGAGGTGAAGGACAAGTTTGCCAAAAGCCGCCCCATTATAAAGCGTTTCCTGGGCAAGCTGTCCATGCCAGTGCAAAGATTACTGGAGAAGCATGCCATCGGGTACGTACTTTCGATAAGTAAACCTAAAGACAAAAAGAAACTAGACCCTTGAGGTGTATTTGCAATATTTTTAAATGTATTTCTCCATATTCATTTGTCATTACATGGCTTAATGCACTTAATTACAAGGTTAATTACATGGCTTAATTACAAGGTTACAGGGTCGATCTCAGATTTGTGGTTGAACTCTAATTGTGTTTCTCATTGTTTTAATACAGTGTGTCTGTGTGTTTTTCTGTCACAGGGACCGAGTGGTCAGCTACACACTGGGACGGAGGCTTCCAACAGAGCATGTCAGTGGTCAGTTGCAGTTCAGGTTTGAGATCACCTCTTCCATCCACCCAGGTACTTCCAGTTTTATTTCACCTTTTATTGAACATAGAACAAAATACTTAACACAAAGTTTAATCAATAGTATACATCCAACTACTTTAAACAATTCGAATAAAATTGTAAACATGCACCGATAATTCTGTCTGATACTGATAACCGATTATTATTTTATAAACAGGGTATTTTGTTGCTAATAACCGTTGTAATGACTAATATTATAAATATACATTTTGTTAGCCTGATTACGAAAACCAAAAAAAGCCATGTTCCAAGGCTTACAAATGAAATCTGACATCATGTACAGTGGATAACTGTCTTTTTTAAAACAAGTACAACTGCATAAAGCACTCTTTCCTGTGGTCATTCTGCCTAGTGCCTGTTCCAGATTCTACCAATGAATCTCCTCAGGGGATATTGAACATTTTCTGCTCTCTTTTACTATTTTGTTATCGGTCGTTGGCTACTCTGCTGACTAGATTTTTGGTACCTGCATAGGCAAGGCTTGACATTAAGTGTTGTTATGTGCTTGTCCTTCGGAAAACTAAATTGGTCATTCATTTGTTTGAGTTCAAATGTTACTTGTCCGGAGAGAAAAAAAGGGTATTTATTAAATAGAAACATGCTCAGGTAACATGTCAAAGTTTCTGTTGTGTGTTTTCTAAAATTACGACAGATGCCCAACCTAATAGGATACCTATGCAGTTAACTCTATTCTCTACAACAGAAATTTTAATTTCGCTGGGTAGGGGAGGAGGCTGTTGTCATTTGGTAGTTATATTATATTACGTAGAGTAGTCAAATAAAGAAAAGCCTCCATTGACATCATTTACAGCAGGGGTGCTCACAGTTTTAAGGAATGAGATCTTCTTTTTCATCATGTTATTGCAGGAAGATATACCATTCACAAAATATACATTGTCAATACTAAAATCTTAGTAGTCGGTAGTGAAATATTACGATTCTCAATATCAGTACCACAACAAATAATAAGACTAACTAATTTGTTAATTATGTAATAATTGTTTCAAGTTCTCATGTAATTATTGAAGACTAGTAAACAGTCAGTAATAAAATAACAGTAATGAATAGAAATTGATGAAAAGAAGTAGAACAAAAAATACAAATTTAAGAAAACAGCACCTTTTTTAACATATTTAAAAGTTTTTAACAGCAGTATCAAGAATTCAATTGAACATTCAGAATGAAATGCGACAAAAAACTACTGCTGGTCATTACTGTATGATTAATCTAGCCAAGAGCAGTGAGTGGTTTTCTTGTTATGGATATTTGATTAATATTAATGACACATCAGCAGCAGGTCTATTAGGTTACCCAACTGTTTATGTTTACTTTAGACATAACTCACTGTGTTTACATGAATACCTCACCAAGATGAGCATTTTGGCCAAATTTTTAAATGTATTTGACCGTTCAGGCATGTAACCGCATTACCACGAGTGTTCTCAGAGCACACCCGCATGTTCAGCACGCACACACACATAAGCCGCTTGTCAGTCAAACAGCACGCAGCTATGAAAAGATCGCTTGCAAATTATAAAATTACATGCTTTGGGTTATTTTAAACAGCAGAATAAGAATATAAACTTTTTAATAGTGACAGGCCTAGGCTATATCACAAATATAGCCATTTATTTTTCCGTTATTGACGTTTTAATCAGGCTACTTGTCCGTTCAGGCAAGTAAAATTCTCTTTAACTTGCCCCTTCAAAAATCCACTTGTCCCAAACAAGCAGACAAGTGTTAATGTCGAGCCCTGTTAGGTCATAAAAAAAAAAAAGAATTATTTTTTTCGCCGCATCATATTAACAGCTTCAAATGTCACCCTAATTTTCTTCATTCTTTCTTTTTTTTAACTGTGTCAATAATATTAACATTTTTATTGTCCTATATCAGTATGATCACAATATATAGCATATCCCAACTAGAATGCAGGGTCAGGAAGAAAAACAAAAAACAAAAAAAACACCAAAACTGACAAAAATGCTCCCAAAATGTAAAATGTGGGGGGCATTCACACATTGAGGAAGGCCTGTGCGCTGAAACATCTTGTGTCTATTCCCCGAATATTTATGTAATAAAAAATAAGAAAAGTTTATCATATGAGTGTGTATCATCACTATTGTATTCCGAACGCCAAATGGATCAACGCACCCACAAATATAAAACCAGTAAAAGATGATAAAGCGTGATGTAAAAATAACTTTGTTGGGCATAAAAATGCCCTCATAATGAATTCCTCTGTTTGTTTGTTTTTTTTATTTGTAACATCTGATGTCGTTTTTAATATTCTATTCTAGGCATTATTATACATATATTATGCATAAAAAAAATTGCTGATGTTAATTTAATATTAGGGTTTTATCGTGAATATATTCTCAGTCTAATCATTCAAATGGAGAACTGTGTAAATTAATTTGGTAAATTTAAGTATTTGAAATGAAAGGATGACACAAAGTATATTTTATGTTTGGAATGAAATAATTCCTCATAAAAGTACAAAATGCCCCTGAAAACCAAATCCAGGGGGCAATTACTGCCCCTTTATGAAAAATGTAATTTCTGACACTATTAGACATTATTTTAGTTCATTATGCCAATTGTATGAATGTAGGTCACCTGCTTCTGTCCTCTCCACAGACGATGAGGACATGTCTCTTAGCACAGAACAGCCAGTGGCGGGCGCAGAAGCTCAAGGCCAACCTCAGGCCGAAGACACCATGAGCTTGGACCAGGGTGCCCCAGAGCTGCCTTTGGATGGAGACACTGCTTCTGTAGAAATGCACATGGACGTTGATTCTGGGCCTGACTGTGCTGCTGAGCCAGAGACTATAGAGGCAGAGACATTAGAGGCAGAGCAGCAGATGCATCCAGATGTGCAGGAGCAACAGGAGGAGACATTCGAGAGCCATAATGCTGCGGAAGAACATGGAGCTTCAGAACAAATGGAGGAGGTTGAGACAAACATAGAGGTAGAAGAGAGCAACCAAGAGGAGGCAGAGACTCCTAGTGCCTTTGCTGAAGGGCCAGTAGACCCTTCAGAAACTCCTGCGGTAGTGGAAGATGAGGAAACCAGGGACCCTCAACCGATCCCAGAAGAGGCAGAGGTGGATCTAGAGGAAGGCTGTTCGCTGAGAATCAGAACCACACCACGACGGAAACCCCGGCCTTGCTCTCTTCCCGTTTCAGAGCTCGAAACGGTCATCGCTTCCACCTGCGGAGAACCGGAGACTCCGCGCTCCCATTACATCCGAATCCACCATCTTTTGCATAGCCTGCCAGCTACCCTGCCTGAACCGGGAGACCAAGGGGATGCAGCCAGGCCCGAGCCCGATCAACCGCAGGGAGTTGAGGAGGAAGACAATGAAGAGGGTGCAACACTAGAGCCTCACGCTTTAACTCCCAATGGTCCACGCAGGACGCTGCCTCGCAGTCGCTCACACGAACGCCTGTCCGATCTTATTCAGATGCTTGATGGAGATGGGCAGCCATTTGGAGCTGAGGGCCAGGTCAAAGGTCAAAGTTCACCAGGGGAGAGTGAGTGTGACTTGAGCACGGTTCCCTGCTGCAGTCATATGACACAGAGGACCGTGGGCCCCATGAGGACACCATCCCTAGACAGTGCCCGCAGGTCGGAGAGCATAGTGTATTCCTCACAGGATGATGAGGATGAGATGGACAGGGTGAACGGGATACTGGGATTGGAGGCAGAGAGTGGACAGGGAGCTAAGAGTCGAGAGCCTGGGGATGGAAGCTGTCAGTGGGAGGAGGCACCTGATAGTCATGTCCAAAGCCCACACAGCATTATGGATAATGGAGAATCACCTGTACCTGGACCAAGCAGCAGAAGTAAGTAGCTATTGGAATTCTGGGATTTTTTTCATACATTGATAGTCTATATTTAAGTGGATAGCTGACGTGAAAAGTCAGTATGTTTATATTTACAGTTATAATCGAGCTACAGTGGGTTTTTGTCGCTAAAGACCTGAGGTATGCATTAAAGGGCTAATTGAGAGACTGTAAGGAATATTTTTAAACACATAACAGGACTGTGGTGAAATGGTGAGACACTTTCCCTTATACAGTGGTGTGAAAAAGTGTTTGCCCCCTTCCTGATTTCTTATTTTTTTGCATTTTTGTCACACTTAAATGTTTCAGATCATCAAACAAGTTTAAATATTAGTCAGAGATAACACAAGTAAACACAAAATGCAGTTTTTAAATGAAGGTTGTTATTATTAAGGGAAAACAAAATCCAAACCTACATGGCCCTGTGTGAAAAAGTGATTGCCCCCTAAACCTAATAACTGGTTGGGCCACCCTTAGCAGCAACAACTGCAATCAAGCGTTTGCGATAACTTGCAATGAGTCTTTTACAGCGCTGTGGAGGAATTTTGGCCCACTCATCTTTGCAGAATTGTTGTAATTCAGCCACATTGGAGGGTTTTCGAGCATGAACTGCCTTTTTAAGGTCATGCCACAGCATCTCAATAGGATTCAGGTCAGGACTTTGACTAGGCCACTCCAAAGTCTTCATTTTGTTTTTCTTCAGCCATTCAGAGGTGGACTTGCTGGTGTGTTTTGGATCATTGTCCTGCTGCAGAACCCAAGTTCGCTTCAGCTTGAGGTCATGAACAGATGGCTTCAGGATTTTTTGGTAGACAGCAGAATTCATGGTTCCATTTATCACAGCAAATCTTCCAGGTCCTGAAGCAGCAAAACAGCCCCAGACCATCACACTACCACCACCATATTTTACTGTTGGTATGATGTTCTTTTTCTGAAATGCGGTGTTACTTTTACGCCAGATGTAATGGCACACACACCTTCCAAAAAGTTCAACTTTTGTCTCGTCAGTCCACAGAGTATTTTCCCAAAAGTCTTGGGGATCATCAAGATGTTTTCTGGCAAAAATGAGACGAGCCTTAATGTTCTTTTTGCTCAGCAGTGGTTTTCGTCTTGGAACTCTGCCATGCAAGCCATTTTTGCGCAGTCTCTTTCTTATGGTGGAGTCATGAACACTGACCTTAACTGAGGCAAGTGAGGCCTGCAGTTCTTTGGATGTTGTTGTGGGGTCTTTTGTGACCTCTTGGAGAGTCGTCACTGCGCTCTTGGGGTAATTTTGGTCGGCCGGCCACTCCTGGGAAGGTTCACCACTGTTCCATGTTTTTGCCATTTGTGGATAATGGCTCTCACTGTGGTTCTCTGGAGTCCCAAAGCTTTAGAAATGGCTTTATAACCTTTTCCAGACTGATAGATCTCAATTACTTTCTTTCTCATTTGTTCCTGAATTTCTTTGGATCTCGGCATGATGTCTAGCTTTTGAAGATCTTTTGGTCTACTTCACTTTGTCAGGCAGGTCCTATTTAAGTGATTTCTTGATTGAGAACAGGTGTGGCAGTAATCAGGCCTGGGTGTGGCTAGAGAAATTGAACTCAGGTGTGATAAACCACAGTTAAGTTATGTTTTAACAGGTGGGGCAAACACTTTTTCACACAGGGCCATGTAGGTTTGGATTTTGTTTTCCCTTAATAATAACAACCTTCATTTAAAAACTGCATTTTGTGTTTACTTGTGTTATCTTTGACTAATATTTAAACTTGTTTGATGATCTGAAACATTTAAGTGTGACAAACATGCAAAAAAATAAGAAATCAGGAAGGGGGCAAACACTTTTTCACACCACTATACATTAATGTAAATGTTTACTCAAAATCTTAATGTTGAAAAAAAACTACCCAGAATATTGAATTCCCAGCGCTGTCTGTGCTACATATTAAAGGTGACATATTCTTCACCTTTGTAGTCCACTTGTAATGTGGACTTGCACCAAAAATTACAATGCTAAAATGGCATCAAAACCCTGAAGATTTTAGAATGAGACAGCTTAGTTTCAATAAGTGCTTTATGTGTACTGTGGAGGAGGTTTTGGGCTCCGAAAGTTAGGGTTTGTCTACATAGTACATTGGACTGTTTTATTTAGAAAGATCCAGGAAAATATGGTTTTCCGAGATACAGCCCCTAAAATGGATATGCAGACTTTTAATAAAAGATATCAATGAAGAATCCCTTGGCTAATGTTTGTGTTATGTTCAGGAGAGTGTCCTTTGCCTTGTAATCATCCTGCAGTCAGCCAGCTACCTGCTCTGCGGCCGGATCCTCACCACTATCCCACCATAGACGAGCCTCTGCCTCCGAGTAAGTAGTCATGGTTTCACCCCACACCTTAATTTGCATATTAAAAACTGTCATATGTAGTTTAGTCATTTCCAAGATGTGAAGAGTCAAACTACAACCCATTAGTGCAATCAAACATTCATGTCAGATTGAACTTATTCTCACTCTCACTAACCCACACTAAGATTTCTATGCTGATAATTGTCTACCGTAACTAGGGCTGAAACGATCAGTTGATGTTGTCGACAATAAACAAATTGTTGACAGAAATTTTCGTTGTCGAATGGTCATTTCATCTCATTTAACATAACATGAGATCACATTAAACTCTGACGTGCAAGAGCAGCACTGCAAAAAGCTCACAGTCCAGATGCACTCTAAACTTTCTAAACAGGTGATGTAGATCACAAAGTATGAGGGAATTATAATGCATAAATACAAAATAAGTAAATAGCCGGAGCTCTTTAAAGGAAACACCCCGGTGTTACATCTTTAATGCAGTTATATTTAATGCATTACAGCTTTATTAAAGTTCAAATAATATGGAAGCAGATCATGTAAATAATTACAAACTCCGAAACGGTCAGACAGAGTACACTCTGTTGCAGGGACGCTCGTCCCTCGAGCGCACACACTTAATGCAGCTAGATTATAACATGATGGCTCGCGACTTATTGAATCATAATATATGTGTCATTGTGCATTTCTTATCGTGAAGAAAACTGGAAATACGCAGCTTTATTAATAAGAGAGATTGTTTGTTTTGTGAGTTAAAGATGTATTGAAGTGAACAGAAAGGTGAGAGACGGTAGTCTTCGCCACATTATACACTGCAACAAAATAACTTTTTGATTCGTTTTAGTTTTGGCTTGTTTTCCAATATAAATATCTTAAACTCCTTTAAAACAATGTACATTTTCTTTAGCAGCTATACTGCAGAAAAAAAAAATTTATCTGAGAATGTTGAATATAATATTTAAAATACAAATATGTTAAAATATCTAAAAATCCTTTAAAAAAGATGCATTCACCTGAGAAGCAGCATATAAGATGTTTAGACTCGCTTTTAGAGAACAGATCTTGAATAGAAGTTATTTTGTCTTTATTGCACTGGCACAAGTATAACCAAGTGAAAAAATACACTTATATACAAAACACACTTATATACAAAATACACTTATATTTAAGGTACATTCTCTTAAAGCAAGTCTAAATATCTTATATGTTGCTTCTCAAGTAAATATATCTTGTTTTAAAGATTTTTAGACTATTTTTAAATGGAAAACAAGACAAAAACACTGGATAACAATAGGATTTTTTGCAGTGAATTTCTTTACTGAATTAAACTTAATAAAAAGTATTTTTTTTCCTTTAATTCAGTGAATGTCATTTAGAGGTATTTTTAAAAGATGTTTGTGTCTTTATTGTTAGTAAGCACGTTTAAAACAATCTTATAAGTCGGGGCACAAGCTGAATAATCGGTTAAGAGCTAATGATTAATCATTGCAATAATCGCCGAATAGTTGAATAATCGTTAGATTAATTGATTATCAAAATAACCTTTAGTTGTAGACCTAACTGTAACCCACTAGACACGTCTGTTTTTAGAGACTGTTGCTTCTGTTTGTCACTTTCTCTTCTTGTTGTGGTCTGTCTGCCGTCAAAATGTCCCCACGAAATGAGTGAAATCTAAAACAACCTACTTAGGGGGAATCTTTGGGATGTCCCTACTTTCAAAACTCCTGACCCTAAGTATTATATTTCACTTACTCGTCACATACCATTTGTGCCACAGACATGAATTACACCTCAAATTGTGTGGCTTGTTGACGAGAGATGTGCTGTTTTTTTCCTAATCTATCAGAATTACGTTTTTTGAATGGGGGACAATAAATGGATGATTTACATTGAAAAGGGGCCCCACATATATTTACGAAGCAGAATACCTTAGAGAGTTGGAGGTGGGCTTTTTTAACATGGGCCAGTAAGCAACCACCCTCAACACCCTAGTATCATGGTGGTGACTTTTGCACTTTTTTTAGATTATGTAAAAATCTAGTTAAAATCTAAAAATTAATTTTCTGTAAGGGGTAGGAATAGAATGTAGGAATTAGCTTGATTTAAGAACAATATAATGTGTGTTAATGGCAAGTCCCCATTATGATGCATAAACAAACGTATGTGTTTTGTCTGGCATGCTTAGACTGGGAGGCCCGTATCGACAGTCATGGTCGTGTGTTCTACGTGGACCACATTAACCGGACAACCACTTGGCAACGGCCCACGTCTGCAGCCACGCCGGATGGCTTGCGCAGGTCTGGTTCTGTCCAGCAGATGGAGCAGCTCAACAGGAGGTAAACAACCATGTTTACATAATTTGTATATGTGTATAGTCTTTATCAGCAGTTACCCTTTTTAATAACAAATAAAAGTTTTAAACTTTGAGTAAACCAACGTCTTAAACTTCCATCAGAAAAGATCTGAAGTACAAATTGACGTGAACTGCATTCATAGTGCATCCTGGAAAGACTGTCTGTGTGAATATTATGACATATTATTTTCCTTAACGAAAACTAAATGTTAACATTTAGTGTTAAATTTTTTTTAAATGCAAACATCCCTTAGACTCATCATGCCCTTTTACACTCTCTGATTCCCTTTGAACATATAGTCCATACTAAATAAAAGGTGATAAACGTTTAACATCACATTAAACAAGACCACTTTAACATATGTATACACACCGGACAGAAAACGTGGCAGAGGAATCGGGTCGTCCGATAACAATGCCGGATTGAACGGCAGCTTCGTGTGCAGGGGATCAAGTAAATGAGGTAGGATGGTTCTTCTGGTAACTAGTAAGTAGGCCTGTCATGATTATTAATTAATCGTCTGATCACGGTTATTTGATCTAACCGAGGTTATCTGAGATAACCGCGTTTATTGTGCACTTTAAATTACTGTCCAAATAGGAGAATGAAACTGAGTGTCTCATTCAATTAAACTTACTGATCCGCACCACGGACCTGAGTGCAGCTCGTGAAGAGACGCTCCTGAACCAGACTGTGATGCACGCGCCGTCTGTGGAGGTTTACGCCAAACTCCCACAAAAATATAAATGAGAATTTTTGTGAATGCAAATCACTCCGGTTTCACTTTAATTTAGCGATTGTGTGATGGTAAATGTTTTTTGTCAAAATACACAGCGACACAGAAAAGCCCTGTGTTATGCCCGCTTACTCTATTTTTAAGGATATTATATAATTAAGAAACACAGTATCTCAAAGGTCTGTCTTCATGTGAAAGAAGGGCTTGTGGGTTTAATCGGAGAGCCTTAAAATAACTTATGAAAGTGAAGAATTTTGGACAGAAATATTTTACTATTGCATGCTTTAATATAATAATATAATGTAATATAATACCTGTTCAGGTTGGCTGGGTTCCAACAACAACAGTATAATGCAAAATGGACCAAGACTAAAGTTGACCAAAAAGAGAGACAGATATTTCAAGTATTTTGACATATTTAGATATTTAAAATATTATTTTTAATGTCATTCAGAAGTTTTTAAACTCTAAGTAAACTCTACTTCTAAGTCCACTATGCACACATACACACACATATGTACCTAGTTTATGAATGGTTCCTTTTATTTTACATTATGTTTTCATCCATTTTAATCACATTTAAGCTTTTTAAAAATGCTGGGTTGACAAATAATTGAAAAAGTACAAAAATGTTTCTCCTTTAATGTCATGAAATTGTATGTATGATAATATAAGCTGTCCGTTTTTTAAATTTCATGTCAACATGTTTTTCACAACGTTGAAATGTAAAAAATACAAATGAATTCCACATATAACATTTAAGTGCTTGTATCATGAAAATGTTATATCGTTTCATAGCTGTTCGAATGTGATCTGGAAAGTCCAATTAACCTTTATGGGTGTCAGAAAATGAACATTTACTGTAAAAGCAAAACACAGCTTGCATTTTCACACCATCGACACTTTGTAAAAAATGCTAAAATGCTCCCACACAAATTCCATTTTGATCAACTCTTCTCAGAAGTTTCAATGAAAACTGGAAATCAGAAGACACACCAGGAAGTGTGGAGCCCTAAATAAAGGCTGGGCTGAATGAGGATAATATCACTTGACAAAGAAAGTTTTACTGTGAAAATGATTATTAATAATAATAAATGAAATAATTTTTGGGACATAAGTGTCTTATTAAATTGCTTGTGCCATCATTTACAGTAAAAATGCAAACAGCTACTCAAGGCCATGTGAGTGGCTTATTCTTTACCAAGTGATATGTTTAGGTCATTGCACTTTTTGAAGGTAGATGTATATATAACTGTTTGTTGTTGAGAGAAAGCAAATACGGTGAGTAGTTTGAATACGTCAGCTATGCATAATTCAAAATGAAGTCTGTTTTATTTTTACACGTGTTGACTCAAATGCTGCTTCTCTTTATGTGCTGACTCTTAAAGAGCTCTTTTTTATCCACTGTTTATATACATGCTCAGCCACAACATTAAAAACACCTGCCTAATATTGCGTTGGTCCCCCTCGTGCTGCCAAAACAGTGCCAACCCGCATCTCAGAATAGCATTCTAACAATAGCATATTCTTCTCACCACAATTGTACAGAGCGGTTATGGAGTTAGATTTTGTCAGTTCGAATCAGTCTGGCCATTCTCTGTTGACCTCTCTCATCAACAAGGTGTTTCCAAATGCAGAACTGCCCCTCACTGGATGTTTTTTGTTTTTTGCACCATTCTGTGTAAATTCTAGAGACTGTTGTGTGTGAAAATCCCAAAAGATCAGCAGTTACAGATATACTCAAACCAGCCCGTCTGCTATTGCTATTCTGAAATGCGGGTTGGCGCAGTTTTGGCGGCATGAAGGGGACCTACACAATATTAGGCAGGTGGTTTTAATGTTGTGGCTCATCGGTGTGTGTGTGTGTGTGTTTATGTGTGTATGTATGTATGTATATATATATATATATATATATATATATATATATATATATATATATAAACAGTGGATTCAGAAAGTATTCAGATAAAATTCTTTAAAAACATTTTTTTTTTCCACAAATCTACATTCCATACCCCATAATGACAAAGCAAGCCTCAAGTATTTTTGGGTATGATGCGACAAGCTTTGCACACCTGGATTTAGGGATTTTCTGGCATTCTTCTTAAGGTGAACCTTCTGCCCAGCCTGAGCGCACTGGACCAGTTTTTCATTAAGGATATCTCTGTATTTTACTGCGTTCAGCTTTCCTTCAACCCTGACCAGTCCCCCAGTCACTGCCACTGAAAAATACCCCCACAGCATGACTCTACCACCACCATGCTTCACCGTTGGGATGGTATTGCGCAGGTGATGAGCGGTGCTTGGTTTCCTTGTGACATGACACTTGAGGCCAAACAGTTCAATCTTTGTTTCATCAGACCAGAGAATCTTGTTTCTCACAGTCTCAGAATCAGAATCAGCTTTATTGCCAAGTATGCTTACGCATAGAAGGAATTTGTCTTGGTGACAGGAGCTTCCAGTGTACAACAATACAAAAACAATACAAAAACTGCAGCAAGACAGATAATAATAAAAAAAAAAAAAAATAGTTATACACATACATACATACACACACACATACATACACATACGTAGTGCAATCTAATACAAATCTGTTATTATATGTACAGTGCAAATACAAATCTGTTATGTACAGTGCAAATGTTTTTTTGTTTTTTTCCCCCAGAGGAATGAAATGGCAGAAGAGGTTGGATGTGTTGGATAAATATAAAAAAGACTAAACTGTGTTTTGCACAAAGTTATTGCTCAATGGGGCAATTTACTGTTCATGAGATGGATAGCCTGAGGGAAAAAACTGTTCCTGTGCCTGACGGTTCTGGTGCTCAGAGCTCTGAAGCGTCGGCCAGAACACAACAGTTCAAAAAGGTAATGGGCAGGGTGAGTGGTGTCCAGAGTGATTTTTCCAGCCTTTTTCCTCACTCTGGAAGTGTATAGTTCTTGAAGGGGGGGGCAGGGGGCAACCAGTAATCCTCTCAGCAGTCCGAACTGTCCTTCGTAGCCTTCTGATGTCTGATTTCGTAGCTGAACCAAACCAGACAGTTATTGAAGTGCAGAGGACAGACTCAATGACTGCTGATTAGAACTGTATCAGCAGCGCCTGTGGCAGGTTGAACTTCCTCAATTGGCGAAGGAAGTACAACCTCTGCCGGGCCTTTTTCACAATGGAGTCAATGTGTGTCTCCCATTTCAGGTCCTGTGAGATGGTAGTGCCCAGGAACCTGAATGACTCCACTGCTGCCACAGTGCTGTTTAGAATGGTGAGGGGGTCAGTGTTGGGGTGTTCCTCCACAATCATCTCCATTGTTTTGAGCGTGTTCAGCTCAAGGTTGTTTTGAATGCACCAGACAGCCAGCTGTTCAACCTCCCTTCTGTATGCAGACTCATCGTCATCTCGGATGAGGCCGATGACAGTGGTGTCGTCTGCAAACTTCAGGAGCTTGACAGAGGGGTCCTTGGCGATGCAGTCATTAGTGTAGAGGGAGAAGAGTAGTGGGGAGAGCACACATCCCTGGGGGGCACCAGTGCTGATTGTACTGGTGCTGGAAGTGAGTTTCCCCTGTCTCACAAGCTGCTGCCTGTCCGTCAGAAAGCTGGTAATCCACTGACAGATAGACATGGGAACAGAGAGTTGGTGTAATTTATTCTGGAGTATAGCTGGGATGATGGTGTTGAAAGCCGAACTGAAGTCCACAAAAAGGATCCTTGCATATGTCCCTGGTCTGTCCAGATGTTGCAGGATATGATGCAATCCCTTGTTGACTGCATCAGCCACAGACCTGTTTGCTCGATAAGCAAATTGAAGGGGATATAGAAAGGGTCCAGTGATGTTCTTCAGGTGGGCCAACACCAGTCTCTCAAATGATTTCATTACCACAGACATCAGGGCGACAGGTCTGTAGTCATTAAGTCCTGTGAATTTTGGTTTCTTTGAGACAGGAATAACGATTGAGTGTTTGAAGTAGCATGGGACTTCACACTGCTCCAGTGATCTATTGAAGATCTGTGTGAAGATGTGTTCCAGCTGGTTAGCACAGGATCGAAGACACGCTGGTGAGACGCCATCTGGGCCTGAAGCGTTCCTCGTCTTTTGTTTCCGAAAGACACGGCTCACATCATCTTCACAGATCTTAAGTGCAGGTTGAGTAGCAGGAGGGGGGTTGCAGGAGGTGTTGGTGTTTGTGTGAAGTGAAGGTCAGAGTGGGTGTGGGGTGTGAGATTGGGCCTTTCAAATCTGCAGTAGAACACATTCAGGTCATCAGCCAGTTGTTGGTCCACCACAGGGTTGGGGGTAGGAGTCCTGTAATTTGTGAGTTGTTTCATGCTACTCCACACTGATGCAGGGTCGTTAGCTGAAAACTTTTATCTTCTTTTAGCCACTCTGATTTCCTTGTTCAGTGTGTTCCTGGCCTGATGTACAAGACTTTATCCCCACCCCTGTAAGTATCCTTTTTGGCCTGACGAAGCTGCCTGAGCTCTGCTGTATGCCACGGTTTGTCATTGTTGAACTTTAAATAAGTCCTAGTAGGAATGCACTTATCCTCACAGAAACTGATACATGATGTAACAGTATCTGTGAGCTCGTCCAGGTCTGTGGCTGCAGCCTCAAAAACACTCCAATCTGTGCAGTTGAAGCTGGCTTGTAGTTCCCGTTCTGCTTCATTGGTCCATCTCTTTACAGTCCTTACTAATGGCTTGGTTGATTTTACTTTCTGCCTGTAGGTTGGAAGAAGATGAACCAGACAGTGATCAGAGAGTCCCAAAGATGCTCTAGGGACAGAGCAATATGCATCCTTAATTATTGTGTAGCAATGATCCAGTATGTTCCTGTCTCTGGTGGGGCATGTAATGTGTTTGTATTTGGGCAGTTCACGTGTGCGATTTGCTTTGTTAAAATCCCCAAGAATAATAATAACTGAGTCCGGGTATTGTTGTTCCGTGTCTGTGATTTGATCAGCCAGCTGTTGCAGCGCGGCATTCAAACACACGTTTGGCACGATATACACACTCACCAGAATAAACGAGGAAAACTCCTGCGGCGAGTAGAAAGGCTTACAGTTAGTAAAGAGCGCTTCCAAATTAGGACAGCACATCCTCTTTAACGTTGTTACATCTGTACACCAACTTTCACTGATGTAAAAGCATTTTCCACCGCCTCTCGTTTTCCCTGTTAACTCCGCGATGTGATCCGCTCTGAACAGCTGAAAGCCCGGCAGATGTAACGCGCTGTCCGGAATGGCTTCACTCAGCCAGGTTGTGAAGCACAAGGCAGCAGAGGTTGAAAAGTCCTTGTTTGTGCGGGTGAGGAGATGTAGTTTGTGCGTTTTGTTAGGAAGAGAGTGGAGATTCGCAAGATGAATGCTCGGCAGCGCTGTTCGAAAGCCGCGCCGACGGAGTTTAACCAGCGCACCGGCTCGTCTCCCTCGCCTGCGTCTCCTAGCGCTTTAAACAACACCGCTGCGCCTCCGACTAAAATGTCCAGCAAAATGTCTGACTATTCAAAAACCGGGAAAAGACTGTCTGGTATAAGCTGTCGAATGTTTAGCAGTTCGTGTCTGGTAAAACTGTCTGGGGAAAAAGATTACTAAACACAGGACAAACAAACAAAAACAACAAAACAATAGGAGCGCTCCACACCGAGGCGGCCATCCGCGGCGCCATCGTGATGTAATCCGTCTGAGAGTCCTTTAGGTGCTTTTTTATGTGTCTTGCACTGAGGAGATTTTTTTTGTAACCTTCCCCAGATCTGCGCCTTGACACAATCTTATCTCTGAGCTCTGCAGGAAGTTCCTTTTGACCTCATGGCTTGGTTTTAGCTCTGATATGCATTTTCAGCTGCGAGACCTTATATAGATAGGTGTGTGCTTTTCCAAATCATCTCCAATCAATTGAATTTGCCAGAGATGGACTCCAATCAAAGTGTAGAAACATCTCAAAGATGATCCAGAGAAATGGGATGCACCTGAGCTAAATTTCAAGTGTCATAGCAAAGAGTCTGAATACTTATGTCAATGTGATATTTCAGTTTTTTCTTTTTAATAAATTTAGAAAGTTATCAAAAATCTGGTTTTTGCTTTGTCATTATGGGGTATGGAGTATAGATTGGTGTGAAAAAATAAAATATATATATACACATTATGTATATAGTTATAAAGTAAATAATAGGCACTTTTTTGCCACCTACAGATTAAAAATATAGCAGTTTTTGATTCAGAAAGTAGCTAAAGCTTTTTCTTTGTTAGCCCGCAGACAACAGATGATAATTTTAGGATGGATTATTCTCAGAGCACACTAGGCTTTAGTGTGCTCATCTTATTGAGCTGCTTAAGAGTTCCTAATTGGATGGATGGTTTCATAATTGTGGTGTTTCATTAGAAATGGTTGTAAAAATATTCGACAGTCATGTTTTCAAGTGGTTGACGGAAATGAGTTTATGATTGGCCAACGTTGATAGAACATTGTACAATTTAATGATTGCAGATCACTAACATTTATCAAATTGCTAACATTTTATGAACATTTAAATATTTTAAAAAACAAAAAATGTGCACTTTGTATTGACAAGGCTGTTGGTAGATTTTTAAATTGACAAAAGGGAAAATAACACTTCTGTTAAAGGGGTCATGCTTTTTTATCATTTTACAATTGTAGTTAGAAGAATAGCATCTCAGAATGCTATTCTGAGATGCGGGTTGGTGCTGTTTTGGTAGCATGAGGGGGACCTACACAATATTAGGCAGGTGGTTTTAATGTTGTGGCTGATTGCTGTTTGTCTAAATATCAAGGAAAATTTGATTATCCATTTCATGGCCCATTTAAAGTGTCAGGTTCACCCAAAAATTATATTGTACCCTCGTTTTTGCTGGTACACTCCTTTCATGTGGGGAAAGTTTAAAATCTCTATTCACTTCATACAGCGTTTTTCTCTGTATTGTAAAAAATGACATTCATCATTAATGACAATTCACTAGTAAATGATTGTAGGATTTGTAGTTCTATACTTGAGATTTGGAGAGTAATACCTGATATGGCTATTGTCAGGTATCAGACCATCCAGAGGACGATGGCCACAGAGAGGAGAGATGAGGAGTCAGGCAGCCCTCGAAATGAAAGGACATCCAACACTGAAACAGACTCACCGCCACAGACAAACGGTAACTTCACACACATCAGCTGTCTATATTGATCATAATGGTTATGACATACTAAACAACATCAATACTATTTTTAGTAATGTTTGAGTTTTTTTTCTAGGGCTGTCAATCGATTTACAGTTTTATATCAAATTAATTACATGATAAATCACATATATTAATATTTGCTGAGAAAGCCCCTCAAATAAAAATAATTAAATATATAATGATTGAATAATTATAAATAATTATATTTAAATACATTTAAATATAATATATATTATAAACATATAATTCAGTTAATTAAAATTCATTACATTAATGTGGCAGATAAGTAAAGCATTGATAAGACAAAACAATAAGTGTCTGTAGAAGGCAAAATATTGTTTATTTCTATATTATTGAATATAAGCCTTTCATTGGCCTGCAGTCCATAGGAATCCATTTTGCTATTGAATATGTCAATCTGTCCAAGATAGATTTATTAATTTATTGATTCATACATTTAACAAAGAAAAGCAAAACATATATACACAGAATCAATATTTAACCCCCACTATTACCCCTCCCTATCCCCAGCCCCACCCTGACCCTCAACAAACATTCCTGTGGTCCCATATGAGTATATATACACACACACACACACAAAAATATAATAATTACACACATTAACAACTACACCTCTCTCTCCACTGCCCCTCCCCGAGAGCCCTCAAAATATGCCAAATATTTGCCCCATTTCCCCACAAATGAGTCCAAATTCCCCAGTCTTTTAGATGACCCTTCTTCAAAATCCGCCACCCTCCCAATCTCCGAGCACCACTCCTGAAATGGGGGCGCTCCAGCTGACTTCCATCCCCTTAAAACTATTTGTCTGGCGATCATGACACTGGTTAGGACCCAATTTGTTGTGTGTTTATTCTCTATATTGATGACCGTCCCATCGCCTAAAATACAGAGTATGGGGCAAAATGAAATTTGAGTGCCCAATACTTCACACATAAAATTCTGAACTTTCAACCAAAATTCTTGGGTCTTAACACACCACCAAAAAACATGGGTTGTGTCTCCACCTTCTGATTGGCATCGGCAGCAGGTGGGTATGTCTTTAAGACCAAGCCTATACAATCTAGAATCAAATAGAATTGATGAAAAATCTTGAATTGCATAAGGCGCACCCTTGCATCTCTAGATGCAGACTTTACCTTTTTTAGAATCCTAGCCCACACTCCCTCCTCCAATACCAAGTTTAAATCTTTCTCCCATAATCTCTTGATAGAAGTTAAAGCTCCGTCCCCCAGACTCTGAATTATCAGGGAGTAATACACTGATGCCTCATGACCTTTTCCAAAAGCAGTAATCACCACTCCCAGAGTGTCTGCCGCTTTAGGGTGGGTGTATGCTACTCCCAAAAATAGTACAGCGCAGGTGGCGCAGCTGTAAATACCTAAAAAACTGAGATCTGGGAATCCCAAAATGTTGAACAAAATTTTCAAAGGATCTCAACACTCCACTCTCAAATAGGTCACCGAGTGTAGTAACCCCCCTCACAATCCACTCTGACCAGCAGAAAGGGGACTTATTAATACATAATTTTGGGTTCAGTCATATGCTCGTGGCAACATTTAAATAAATGTCTGAATTAAACACTCTGGACACTTTTGTCCATACCGAGTGCAAATGCGAGATAACGGGGTGTAACTTAACTTCACCGGTTAGTTTGATTGAAAGGCTTTGCAATGGCAAAATAGGGGCAAAAACTTCCGGTTCAATACAAAACCAGGGACGGGCTCTCTCAGGTGGAAGCACCCAAAGAGCCAAATGTCTGAGAACGAATAAGGGCTTTTCTAAGGACGCGTCAATGTACACATACATCAGATGGACACTTTTGGAGCATTTCACTTTGGTTGTGTTGCAACACAGCGGTTTTAGGTTGCAGTGTCAGGTTAAATGTATTTAGAAACTTAGAAAAACATGTCTCAAGATCCCTGCATTCGGAATTGTGCTCCGTCCAGGTGTGTCTCTGTCTGTACAGCTACATGTTGCCTATGCAGCTGGAGTTTTGCTTACTGCCCCCTGCTGAAAACAGGTGGTACTTCAAGTCTGAATTGACCCTTCATTAAGCTCTGCCATTCTTGGTTACAGTTGCTCGCTCTGACAAGCTCTGCAGAACTCCCCCATAGGAATGAATGGTAGATTGCCATGAATGGTGCATTTTTTTGCTAAATATTCTTATAAACGGAATGGATAATATGCTTTACCTTCTTATGGTATTCTGTCATTTTTTAACATAAATAAATTTTCCTCATTTAATAAAAATGGTTTCCTTTATCTGAGCAGTACAAGACTTGGTGACTTTGCCTCCATTTGCCATCTGAACATAAAAAAAAAATGGTGGTCGTAAATAAAAAAGCGACACCTTTGGTATTCGCGGTCAAAATTGACCGACCATTGAAAATGAGTCAGTTGTTAAATTCAGCAGCCACTCCGACTGATTCACTTTTCACAGTTGAAGTTTCAAACTGCTTGAGGCTACGTGAAGATTTGTGAATTATTGCAACAGATTAATTTGAAAAGAGACTACTTATAGATGTACTTATATGTTGTTACAGATCTCTTTCCTTGTCTTTCTCAGAGTTGAGGAGAGACACTCCGTGTTCTCCTGGTCACTGTCAGAAGATCACATTACTGCTGCAGAGTCCAGCGGTTAAATTCATCACTCACCCAGAGTTCTTCACTGTGCTCCATGCTAATTACGTAAGTTTCTGCTTCAATACACACTGTTTCTATAGATTAGACCGTTTAAATAGTTGCATACTTCTATTGATTGACAAGTACAAGGTAACATCACACTCTCTTTATTTTTAGGGTGCGTATCGTATGTTCACCAACAGCTCGTGTCTGAAACACATGATTCTAAAGATCAGGCGTGATGCTCGCAACTTTGAGCGCTACCAGCACAACCGTGACCTGGTGACCTTCTTGAATCGTTTTGCTGATGCTCAACTGGAGCTGCCGAGGGGATGGGAGATCAAAACGGACCCACAGGGGAAGGTACCAGAAGTGCTCATACCCATGAACCCTGTCTCACACAATACTGATGTTTATCAAGCTAATATTCAACTGTCTATCTTCTTTTTCCATTCTTTCCCTCTGCAGTCATTCTTTGTAGATCATAACAGTCGTGCCACAACCTTCATTGATCCCAGGATCCCATTGCAAAACGGCAGACTGCCCAACCACCTGACACACCGGCAGCACCTGCAGAGATTACGCAGCTACAGCGCAGGAGAGGTTAGACACACACAGAAGATAAACAATCTTTTATGTGTCTTTAAGATGAGATAAAACCTTAAAGGCCCCATGAAATGGTTTAATGAGTGCAGTTGGGACGGGACATATGGTAGGGGTCATACCTCTTTTAAAATAGCCATTAGGCCTAACATCACAACCATGGACCATGATTTGTTACTTGCTATTGCTAATTGTAAGTAGGTGATATTAGGTGGAGGAGACTTATTTATTCTACAGATCAAATTTTTTATAAAAAAATTTGGATACACTTGTGCAGGGTAACAATATTTTTGGTCCATTTTCCTAGAAATGCATATCTGCTAAAAAAAATACCATTGGGTCTTTGATTTTCTAAATTCTGTGTGATGTTTATATTTCTACAAACACTGAGCATGCTCAGATCAATATAAACACAAAATTTGAAGCAACTGAAACAAAAAGTCGTATTGAGACCTAGATGATCGTTACATTATGTGACAAGATTTATTAGTTTATTTATTTGTTTCCATGTTTGTTCATTCCCAGGCATCAGAGGTGTCACGCACCCGCGGAGTGTCTTTGTTAGCCAGACCAGGAAACAGTCTGGTTGCAGCCATACGAAGCCAAGGCCAGCAGGAGCCAGTTCCATTAGGTTTGATGACAGACAGACCTGATTCATTGGACTACTGTTGCGCTTAGGGCTAGCCAGTATAGCTGGAAAAATGTGATCTCGGCTTTTGATGATATTCAATATATGTCTCTATTTATTTATTTGCTCTGACATTGGTCAAAAAGTTGACGTTTAGTATTTATTTATTTCAATCAGAGGAAATATTTGGACCAAACAGCTGTTATTGCCAAAGTGGATTAAAAATGTTTAATACAAGAATTAAAATAGAGTAAAAGTAAGCAAGGCAAGTTTTCCACTGCATTTGTCACTTAGTGAACATAAGGAAGAATTTAATATAATATTTTTTTTTATACCAATATAACAAAGAATACATAGTAATAAACACCAGTAGTTACAAACCAAATTTTTTTTTTTACATTTTTAAATACCTTGCGGGTGAACACTTGAGTGATGTATTTGTTGCTGAATTGGTGTTTTGGAATTTGTTAAAATTGTGAGTTCAAAAGAATGACTTCCACAATCTATCTCCCTTTTTGCTGATGAGGTTTAAACTATGGTGACCCAGGTGTGCACAACACAACAAAATTAGCAAAGCAAATAAAAGCTGAAAACACAATGGGAAAACAAACATAGCACAACGAAATTAAGCCACAACACAACGGAAATAAGCTACAACAGAACAGAAAAGACACAACATAACGGAAATAAACCACTGCCCAACAAAATTAAGCAACAATGCAAGTAAGCCACAACAGAACAGAAATAAACCACAGCACAACAAAATTTAGCCACAACACAATGGAAATAAGCCCCCCCAAAAAACAGAAATAAACGATAGCACAACAAAATTAAACAACAATGGAAATAAGCCACAACAGAAGAGAAATAAATCACAGCACAATTTAGCCACAACACAATGGAAATAAACCACAGCACAACGAAATTAGGCAACAACGGAAATAAGTCACAACACAACAGAAAAGCCTCAACACAACAGAAATAAACCACAGCGCAACTAAATTAAGCAACAATGGAAATAAGCCACAACACAACAGAAATAAACCACAGCACAATGAAATTTAGCCACAACACAATGGAAAATAACCGCAGCACAACTATATTAACCAACAACGAAAATAAGCCCCATCAGAAAAGCCACCACACAACTGAATTTAACCACAGCACAACAAAATTAATGAACAATGGAAATAAGCCACAACAGAATAGAAAAGTTGTGACTTTTTTCTGTTGTGTTGTGGCTTATTTCCATTACATTATGGCTTATTTCCATTGTGTTGTGGTTTATTTATGTTGTGTTGTGGCTTATTTCCGTTGTGTTGTGACTTATTTCTGTTGTATTGTAGCTTAATTTTGTTGCGGCTTATTTTTGTAGTGTTGTGGCTTAATTTTGTTTGTGCTGTGGCTTATTTCCGTTGTGTTGTGACTTATTTCTGTTGTATTGTAGCTTAATTTTGTTGCGGCTTATTTTTGTAGTGTTGTGGCTTAATTTTGTTTGTGCTGTGGCTTATTTCCGTTGTGTTGTGACTTATTTCCATTGTGTTGTGGCTTATTTATGTTGTGTTGTGGCTTATTTCCATTGTGTTGTGACTTATTTCCGTTGTGTTGTGGCTTATTTCCGTTGTGTTGTGACTTATTTCCGTTGTGTTGTGGCTTATTTCCGTTGTTGTGACTTATTTCCGTTGTGTTGTGACTTATTTCCGTTGTGTTGTGGCTTATTTCCATTGTGTTGTGACTTATTTCCATTGTGTTGTGGCTTATTTCCGTTGTGTTGTGGCTTATTTCCATTGTGTTGTGACTTATTTCCATTGTGTTGTGGCTTATTTCCGTTGTGTTGTGGCTTATTTCCATTGAGTTGTGACTTATTTCCATTGTGTTGTGGCTTATTTCCGTTGTGTTGTAGCTTATTTCCGTTGGGTTGGGACTTATTTCCGTTGGGTTGGGATTTAATTTTGTTGTGTTGTGGCTTATTTCCATTGTGTTGTGGCTTATTTCCATTGTGTTGTGGCTTATTTCCGTTGTGTTGTGGCTTATTTCCATTGTGTTGTGACTTATTTCCGTTGTGTTGTGGCTTATTTCCGTTGTGTTGTGGCTTATTTCCGTTGTGTTGTGACTTATTTCCGTTGTGTTGTGGCTTATTTCCGTTGTTGTGACTTATTTCCGTTGTGTTGTGGCTTATTTCCATTGTGTTGTGACTTATTTCCATTGTGTTGTGGCTTATTTCCGTTGTGTTGTGGCTTATTTCCATTGTGTTGTGGCTTATTTCCGTTGTGTTGTGGCTTATTTCCATTGAGTTGTGACTTATTTCCATTGTGTTGTGGCTTATTTCCGTTGTGTTGTAGCTTATTTCCGTTGGGTTGGGACTTATTTCCGTTGGGTTGGGATTTAATTTTGTTGTGTTGTGGCTTATTTCCATTGTGTTGTGGCTTATTTCCGTTGTGTTGTGGCTTATTTCCATTGTGTTGTGACTTATTTCCATTGTGTTGTGGCTTATTTCCATTGCGTTGTAGCTTATTTCCGTTGGGTTGGGACTTATTTCCGTTGGGTTGGGATTTAATTATGTTGCGTTGTGGCTTATTTCTGTTGTATTGTAGCTTAATTTTGTTTGTGCTGTGGCTTATTTCTGTTGTGTTGTGGCTTATTTCCATTGTGTTGTGACTTATTTCCATTGTGTTGTGGCTTATTTCCGTTGTGTTGTGGCTTATTTCCATTGTGTTGTGGCTTATTTCCATTGTGTTGTGGCTTATTTCCATTGTGTTGTGGCTTATTTCCGTTGTGTTGTGGCTTATTTCCATTGTGTTGTGACTTATTTCCATTGTGTTGTGGCTTATTTCCGTTGTGTTGTGGCTTATTTCCATTGTGTTGTGACTTATTTCCATTGTGTTGTGGCTTATTTCCGTTGTGTTGTAGCTTATTTCCGTTGGGTTGGGACTTATTTCCGTTGGGTTGGGATTTAATTTTGTTGTGTTGTGGCTTATTTCCATTGTGTTGTGGCTTATTTCCGTTGTGTTGTGGCTTATTTCCATTGTGTTGTGACTTATTTCCATTGTGTTGTGGCTTATTTCCATTGCGTTGTAGCTTATTTCCGTTGGGTTGGGACTTATTTCCGTTGGGTTGGGATTTAATTTTGTTGCGTTGTGGCTTATTTCTGTTGTATTGTAGCTTAATTTTGTTTGTGCTGTGGCTTATTTCTGTTGTGTTGTGGCTTATTTCCATTGTGTTGTGACTTATTTCCGTTGTGTTGTGGCTTATTTCCATTGTGTTGTGGCTTATTTCCGTTGTGTTGTGGCTTATTTCCATTGTGTTGTGACTTATTTCCATTGTGTTGTGGCTTATTTCCATTGCGTTGTAGCTTATTTCCGTTGGGTTGGGACTTATTTCCGTTGGGTTGGGATTTAATTTTGTTGCGTTGTGGCTTATTTCTGTTGTATTGTAGCTTAATTTTGTTTGTGCTGTGGCTTATTTTCGTTGTGTTGTGACTTATTTCCGTTGTGTTGTGGCTTATTTCCGTTGTGTTATGGCTTATTTATGTTGTGTTGTGGCTTATTTCCATTGTGTTGTGACTTATTTCCATTGCGTTGGGACTTATTTCCATTGCGTTGGGACTTATTTCCATTGCGTTGTAGCTTATTTCCGTTGGGTTGGGACTTATTTCCGTTGCATTGTGGCTTATTTTCGTTGTGTTTTGTCTTATTTCCATTGGGTTGGGACTTAATGTTGTTGTGTTGTGGCTTATTTCTGTTGTATTGTAGCTTAATTTTGTTGCGGCTTATTTTTGTTGTGTTGTGGCTTAATTTTGTTTGTGCTGTGGCTTATTTCCGTTGTGTTGTGACTTATTTCTGTTGCATTGTGACTTATTTTTGTTGTATTGTGTCTTATTTCTGTTGGGTTGGGACTTAAATTTGTTGCGTTGTGGCTTATTTCTGTTGTATTGTAGCTTAATTTTGTTGCATTGTGGCTCATTTTTGTTGTATTGTGGCTTATTTCTGTTGCGTTGTGGCTTATTTCTGTTGCGTTATGGCTTATTTTTGTTGTATTGTGGCTTATTTCTGTTGTATTGTAGCTTAATTTTGTTGCATTGTGGCTCATTTTTGTTGCGTTGTGGCTTATTTCTGTTGCGTTGTGGCTTATTTCTGTTGTATTGTGGCTTATTTCTGTTGTATTGTGGCTTATTTCTGTTGCGTTGTGGCTTATTTCTGTTGCATTGTGGCTTATTTCTGTTGCGTTGTGGCTTATTTCTGTTGTGCTGTGGCTTATTTCTGTTGTGCTGTGGCTTATTTCTGTTGCGTTGTGGCTTATTTCTGTTGCGTTGTGACTTATTTCTGTTGCGTTGTGGCTTATTTCTGTTGTGCTGTGGCTTATTTCTGTTGCGTTGTGGCTTATTTCTGTTGCGTTGTGGCTTATTTCTGTTGTGCTGTGGCTTATTTCTGTTGCGTTGTGGCTTATTTCTGTTGTGCTGTGGCTTATTTCTGTTGCGTTGTGGCTTATTTTTGTTTGTGTTTTGGCTTATTTCTGTTGTGTTGTGACTTATTTTTGTTTGTGTTTTGGCTTATTTCTGTTGTGTTGTGGCTTATTTTTGTTTGTGTTTTGGCTTATTTCTGTTGTGTTGTGACTTATTTTTGTTTGTGTTTTGGCTTATTTCTGTTGCGTTGTGGCTTATTTTTGTTTGTGTTTTGGCTTATTTCTGTTGCGTTGTGACTTATTTTTGTTTGTGTTTTGGCTTATTTCTGTTGTGTTGTGGCTTATTTTTGTTTGTGTTTTGGCTTATTTCTGTTGTGTTGTGACTTATTTTTGTTGCGTTGTGGCTTATTTCTGTTGTGTTGTGACTTATTTCTGTTGTATTGTGGCTTATTTCTGTTGCGTTGTGGCTTATTTCTGTTGCGTTGTGGCTTATTTCTGTTGCGTTGTGGCTTATTTCTGTTGTGTTGTGACTTATTTCTGTTGTATTGTGGCTCATTTTTGTTGCGTTGTGGCTTATTTCTGTTGCGTTGTGGCTTATTTCTGTTGTATTGTGGCTTATTTCTGTTGCGTTGTGGCTTATTTCTGTTGTGCTGTGGCTTATTTCTGTTGTGCTGTGGCTTATTTCTGTTGCGTTGTGGCTTATTTCTGTTGCGTTGTGACTTATTTCTGTTGCGTTGTGGCTTATTTCTGTTGTGCTGTGGCTTATTTCTGTTGCGTTGTGGCTTATTTCTGTTGCGTTGTGGCTTATTTCTGTTGCGTTGTGGCTTATTTCTGTTGTGCTGTGGCTTATTTCTGTTGCGTTGTGGCTTATTTTTGTTTGTGTTTTGGCTTATTTCTGTTGTGTTGTGACTTATTTTTGTTTGTGTTTTGGCTTATTTCTGTTGTGTTGTGGCTTATTTTTGTTTGTGTTTTGGCTTATTTCTGTTGTGTTGTGACTTATTTTTGTTTGTGTTTTGGCTTATTTCTGTTGCGTTGTGGCTTATTTTTGTTTGTGTTTTGGCTTATTTCTGTTGTGTTGTGACTTATTTTTGTTTGTGTTTTGGCTTATTTCTGTTGTGTTGTGGCTTATTTTTGTTTGTGTTTTGGCTTATTTCTGTTGTGTTGTGGCTTATTTTTGTTTGTGTTTTGGCTTATTTCTGTTGTGTTGTGACTTATTTTTGTTTGTGTTTTGGCTTATTTCTGTTGTGTTGTGACTTATTTCCATTGTGTTGTGACTTATTTCCGTTGCATTGTGGCTTATTTTTGTTGTGTTGTGGATTATTTTTGTTGCGTTGTGGCTTAATTTTGTTTGTGTTTTGGCTTATTTCTCTTGTGTTGTGACTTATTTCCGTTGGGTTGGGACTTATTTCCGTTGCATTGTGGCTTATTTCTGTTATGTTGTGACTTATTTCCGTTGGGTTGGGACTTAAATTTGTTGCGTTATGGCTTATTTATTTTGCATTATGGCTTATTTTCGTTGTGTTGTTTCTTTTTTCCATTGTGTTGTGACTTATTTCCGTTGTGTTGTGGCTTATTTACGTTGTGTTGTGGCTTATTTCTGTTGTATTGTAGCTTAATTTTGTTGCATTATGGCTTATTTTCGTTGTGTTGTGTCTTTTTTCCCGTTGTGTTGTGGCTTTTTTATGTTGTGTGGCTTATTTATGTTCCGTTTGCTTTGCAAATTTATTTGTTGTGCACCCCTTGGCTACCATATTAAAACAGACATCCTATAAAAATCTTGAATATCTATTAAGATCACTGTAATAAAAAAAATGACCAAAATCTTGAATATTGAGAGCAAAACTCGTTGGGAATATATTCAATATATACCCCAAACTTGGTTGCACTATATAACATTGTTATCTAGGTTTCCTTAGTACATATTAAGCTGATATCAAGCTGATATTTTCCATCTGTTCCCCAGCATACAATGATAGGATTGTAGCTTTTCTACGGCAACCCAACATCTTTGAGGTGCTACAAGAGCGACAGCCAAGCTTGGCGAGGAACCACTCACTCAAGTACTGCCCTCCTCTCCCTCTGTCATTTTACTGAAATACATCAGTAGTTCTTCAAGAAAGTACTGGTACTCAAAGTTTTTTGGGTGTTATATTTATGTCTGAAGGGAAAAGGTGCTCCATATTCGAACTGAAGGCACACAAAGACTGGAGAAGCTGTCGTGTGATGCTGACCTGGTCATACTGTTAAGGTAAAGCATCTCAGTGTAAATGTTCACTCAAATATGCTCATTCTGTTTGAGTCATAGTGGTGGCCTGGATGCTTCTCGACTGAGAAGAAAAAAATTATATTAAACAATATGTCACACTATGTCAAATAATGTGTTTTGCTTTGGTTTTCAGTTTGTTTGAGGAGGAGATCATGTCATATGTTCCTCTCGCATCATTTCACCCTGGGTTTAACTTCTCGCCACGCTGCTCCCCTGGTTCCTCTCCCCAGAACTCTCCAGGTAGGAGATATCCTGTTTACACCTGTGTTTAGCACTGTTCACTACTGATTGCAACAACAGAGACAGATTTTAAAATGGGACGTGGTGACATTTAATTATTATACATGAAGAATCTCAAGTTTGCAAGGATGATCCAATCATAAACCCCTCTGATCTGCTCTGATAAAGGATTCCTTGAGAGAACTCCACTAGTTCCAGCCTGCTGTCTATCTGGTGAGAGTTCGCCAGGTCAGCTGCTCTCAAGCCTTCAATACTGGCCCCTGATGTCCCCACCTTACTAACCCTCTCTGTCCCAATACTGGACATTTTACAGACCCCAAGCCTGTTGTCTTTTACTGTATGTGAATATTCAAATTTGTTTCCTTCAGTCCATAGAATGGTCATTTGTTCCTTCCTTAAACAAGTTGACTGTGTCCTAAGAGTATGCATGTTTGGAAAAACTAAGTACACTTTTAAAATTGGGGATGCACAATATATCTAAAAAGTTTTTATACAACCAAAAGAACAACCATCTCCCCCTTTTCATGTGTTTTTTCTCAAGGTGAACAAACTCATCTTTCCTGTGGACGTGTATCAGTCGTTTTGTGGTTTACTGATCTTGAACATTTGTTCCCTGATGATTGATTAAATCAAGCTCTGTTTTATATCTGTTGTGATGATTTTTGCCTGTCTTCTCATTAGGAACACAGAGAGCTCGAGCACCAGCACCCTACCGCAGAGACTTTGAAGCCAAACTTCGCAACTTCTACAGGAAACTTGAGGCAAAGGGCTACGGGCAAGGCCCAGGGAAGATCAAGTATGTCAACACTGACATCTTTTTATTAAAACAGAGGATATTTACACACTGCTGTAATGTGTGCTAAATAACAGTTCTGTTTTATTGTGTATTTTAGACTGATTGTCAGAAGAGATCATCTGTTAGAAGGAACATTTAATCAGGTCATGGCATATTCACGTAAAGAGCTTCAGAGAAACAAGCTGTACATCACCTTTGTTGGAGAGGAAGGGTGAGACTCTTGACATAGGAATATGTGATTGTGTGAATATTAAGTAAAACGTTTACAGATGTCTCAAATGTAAATTTGAACTTTAAGGTAGCTTGAACACATAGAATGATTCAGCTGCAAGCAGCAATTACAAGGCCAAATACCCCAGTGGCAGAATGTACATCCCACTAAAGTGTATTTTATACTTTCTGGACAAAAAGGCTTTTTTTAGTTTGCCCAAAAATAATGAAAAATGCGTATAGTATAAACTCAGGCTTCATTCACCTTGGATGCTTTAGTTCGTTCAGGAGAAAAGAACTTAGGCTTCTAGAATTGTTCACACTGCAGGGAAAATCTGATTTTTTTAGACTGACTGTCAAAACTGCAAGTTACTGTGCATTCAGAAAGTATTCCGACCCCTTCATTATTTTCATATTTTGTTTTGTTGTAGCCCTATGCTAAAATGCTTTAAATTATTTATTATTTTTTTCTCATCAATCCACACTCCATACCCCATAATGACAAAGCAAAAAACATATTTTTGATAACTTTGCAAATGTATTAAAAAGAAAAAACTGAAATATCACATTGACATAAGTATTCAGACCCTTAACTCAGTACTTAGTTGAAGCACCTTTGGCAGCGATTACAGCCTTGAGTCTTTTTGGGTATGATGCGACAAGCTTTGCACACCTGGATTTGGGGATTTTCTGCAATTCTTCTCTGCAGATCCTTTCAAGCTCTGTCAGGTTGGATGGGGACCGTCAGTGGACAGCCATTTTCAGATCTCTCCAGAGATGTTCGATTGGGTTCAAGTTCGGGCTCTGGCTGGGCCACTCAAGGACATTCACAGAGTTGTCCCTAAGCCACTCTTGCGTTGTCTTGGCTGTGTGCTTAGGGTCATTGTCCTGTTGGAAGGTGAACCTTCGGCCAAGTCTGAGGTCCTGAGCACTCTGGACCTGGTTTTCATTAAGGATATCTCTGTATTTTGCTGCGTTTAGCTTTACTTCAACCCTGACCAGTCCCCCAGTCCCTGCTGCTGAAAAACACCCCCACAGCATGATGCTACCACCACCATGCTTTACCGTTGGGATGGTATTGCGCAGATGATGAATTGTGCCTTGTTTCCTCCAGACATGATGCTTGGAATTGAGGTCAAACAGTTAAATCTTCGTTTCATCAGACCAGATAATCTTGTTTCTCACAGTCTAAGTCCTTTAGGTGCTTTTTTATGCATCTTGCACTGAGGAGAGGCTTCCGTCTGGCCACTCTGCCATAAAGCCCAGATCGTTGGGAGTGTTGCAGTGATGGTTGTCCTCCTGCAAGTTTCTCCCATCTCCACACATGATCTCTGGACCACCGGGTTCTTGGTCACCTCTCTTACCAAGGCCCTTCTCCCCCGATTGCTCAGTTTGTCCGGACAGCCAGCTCTAAGAAGAGTCCTGGTTGTTCCAAACTTCCATTTAAGAATTATAGAGGCCACTATTCTCTTTGGAACCTTCACTTCAGCCTTCCCAAGATCTGTGCCTCGACACAAACCTTTCTCTGAGCTCTGCAGCCAGTTCCTTTGACCTCATGGCTTGGTTTTAGCTCTGATATGTATTTTCAGCTGTGAGACCTTATATAAACAGGTGTGTGCTTTTCCAAATCATGTCCAATCAATTGAATTTGCCACAGGTAGACTCCAATCAAAGTGTAGAAACATCTCAAAGATGATCCAGAGAAATGGGATGCACCTGAGCTAAATTTCAAGTGTCATAGCAAAGAGTCTGAATACTTATGTCAATGTGGTTTTCTTTTTAATAAATTTGGAAAGTTATCAAAAATTTGTGTTAAAAAAAATGTCATTTTGGGGTATGGAGTGTAGATTGATGTGAAAGAAAAAATATATATTTTAGCATAAGGCTGCAACATAACAAAATGTGAAAAAATGAAGGGGTCTGAATACTTTCTGAATGTTCTGTATATGTGGGTTGATTAAAAAAAAATTCTGTTCAGACTGCAGTCGTTTTGCCAGCATGTCCACATTAGTTTTAATAGTAACGATGCAAACTTGTATATGTTCACAGTGCGTGAGTGTTTAACAATTAATGTTTTGCCATTGATTATGTTTTTTCATGAGTATCCAAATATGAACACATTCGTCACAGATAATAGCATAAAAAATGGGAGAGGTAGCATATGCAATGTATGTTGCTGCTAGGGTTAACAGGAAGTCCCGTATCTTAGTTGAAATTACGACGCCTATTGTCCTGTATTTTAGTGGGCAGCAAAACGTCCCGTATTGTAGGCTTTGTGTCCCATTTTGAAGCATGCTAAAAGGGTGGTATGGCGAGATGCTTGAAGGGGACACCTGTCCTGTATTTAAGCGCTTAAAATGCTGAATCGTCCCGTATTAGCTTGAGACATTTAATACATTATCGCATTGTGATGGCTCACAACCAGTGTGGGTTACTCTGCCTTCACTCTTCTCTTTGGGTGGGTAAAGCCAATGTCTGTATTATTGCAAAAGAGTTTTGCACTGCTTTGGTTGCCCTGTACCAAATACATGACATATAGGTGCATTCCATTCAGAAGAGATCATCCCTATGTCCTGTTCCCCTCAAAGACTTAACCTTCCACTGTGACAGCTTTAGAGGGATAAGAGGTGTAATAAAACAGTCATTTTGAACTCGTGTTTTAAATGGATAGTTCACCCCAAAATGAAAATTCTCATTTACTCACCCCAATGCCATCCCAGATGTGTACTGAACAAGACTTTCACCCACTGTTGCAATTGTGTATATGGTTGAGTGACAATAAAGGGATTTGATTTGATTTCTTTTTTCTGCTGAACACAAACAAAGATTATTAGCACTGTAGCTTCTCACGATGCAAGTGAATGGAAAATTTGAAGCTCCAACACACATAAAGGCAGCATAAAAGTAATCCAGATGACTCCAGTGGTTAAATCTATGTCTTCAGAAGTGAAATGATAGGTGTGGGTGAGAAACAGATCAATATTTAAGACCTTTTTTACTATCAATCTCCACTTTCACTTTCACATTCCTCTTCTTTTGTTTTTGATTTGCATATTGCCACCTACTGGGCAAGAAGGAGAATTTATAGTAAAAAAGGACTTAAATATCTGTTTCTCACCCACACCTATCAATTCCACAGAAATGCCACCCACATCATGGAAAAATAAAAAGTTTTAACCAAAGGAACAAAACCCCCTTTTAAATTCTGTATTATAGTAGTATAATGCCGTCCAGACCACTAGTGGGTGCTGCTTGCTCACACAGCGCTGACTGGAGTGCTGATTGCAGACTATATTTTCAAACGCAACCTTTAAGGTTTAGTAATTTGCAAGGCCATATTGAGATTTCAATCTTAATTCAGTCAATCGTGCCAATTTATTTCTGGATTGTGCATTTGAATTTGAAAGTGTGTTACTAATTAATTAATAAACCATTGGTTTTTCATATCAGCATTTTCTAACCGATATGCTGATGATTATAATTAGGTCAATAATTGTCTGATAAAAATTGGTGCATCCTTAATTGTTTTTCTTTCGAAATGCCCTGAGAAAGCATAATTTATGCCGTGTTGAAAATCCTCCCCTACCTAATTTCACAACTTTTACCATAGGGCCTACCATAGACTCTGATTACACAAGAGGTGGTATAATAAAAAGAAAACCAACAAATACAGTCGATGCCTATGCATCTTTGATGCTTGGCCCCTAATAATGAAAAGCTCAATATTTAGTCAGTTTAATTCTCTCTCTCTTTCTTTCCAGACTGGACTACAGTGGACCTTCGCGAGAGTTTTTCTTCCTGCTGTCTCAGGAGCTGTTTAACCCATACTACGGCCTGTTTGAATACTCCGCTAATGACACATACACTGTACAGATCAGCCCCATGTCTGCGTTTGTCGAAAACCATTTGGAATGGTAATACTCTTTAGAAATTCCACCTTTGTGAAATGAGAAAGCACCTGAATTCTCATGACAAAGAAATAAACAGTTCTTTCATTTGCCTCTGTTCTTATTTTCTTACTTGCTGCTTTTATTGCCAGTACTGTTTTGATTCATGGACCATATGTTGTTTGTTTCAGGTTCCGTTTCAGTGGTCGAATTCTTGGCCTGGCATTGATTCATCAGTATTTGTTGGACGCCTTCTTCACCCGCCCATTTTACAAAGCACTCCTCAGGCTGTGAGTGGATCAGAAACCTGTTTAAATGCATTCTACTACATTTGCAGTTCAGAGATCACAAAATTAACATGCAGTATATAGTAAATGTATTGTTGTCAACAAATTTAAATTACAAATTTAACCAATAGTGGATTTTGCCGATACGATAATTAAGGTGGTGGAAAAGGCCAATAATTATTACTCAACCGATAGTTTTTAAAATCGGTTTATAGAATGTTAACAAATACTTAGGCTTTTCTTACTATGATGGGCACAGACATAGAGGCTACAAGAGTCCCAAAATGAATGCAAACCCAGATGCAGTGTATGTTCACCCAAAATCCCCAATAATAACCAGAATTGTTTTTTTTTACTTTTAACTGTAAACAAGCCCAAAACACACAAGTGACTCTTAAATGACAGAAACTTGGCTCCATTACAATGCACTATATTTAAGTATTTACCAAATTAACCCTTGTTCTAGCCTATATGTTCACTAGATGAGGTTTTTTTATTATTATTATTATTCAGAAGATGTTAAGTTGGATGCACGAATTATGTGCTGACGGGGCACGTTTCCATTTAGTCACAGTTTTCTTTGCATGCCCTCACTTCAGTTTAGAACACTTGATTATCTATCAAAATAATAAAATATGCATTGAAATGAAAATAATAATATGAAAATTGTCAATGATGAAAGATTTAGATACAGCAAATCCCCATGTGATTGTTAATCACAAATTTAAAAAAAACTATCGGCAACTAGCGGTATAGATTTTTGCCGATAAACGATAGTTCCAAAAAACAATTTCTGATGCTGATTAATGATGAAAGATTTAGATATAGCAAATCCCCATGTATTTGTTAAATACAACAAGAAAAAAAACTATTGGCAACTTTTGGTATAGATTTTTGCCGATAACAGAAAGTTCCAAAAATCAACTATCAGTACCGATTAATCGGTAAAACCGATATATCGTCTACCTCTGTAATGCTGATTTATTTGCTGTAGCGTGATTAAAAAAATAAAAAATATGCCCGTTTTCTCTTAGTAATTCAAATGTTGAAAAACGTTCACCCTTATGCAATTTAATGAGAGCAAATTAGATTTGCTCAGTAAATTATCAATTTGCATTATTCATTTACAAGGATTTTGGTAGATTTTGGAACAGACACAAAGGACAGATAACACTTCTGTTAACTGGCCAAGTGGACACAGTTATCTGCGTATAATACCGATAATCTCAAAATGGGAAAAAATCAGCCGTTATACAGATCAATTCATCTGAATGCATGAATTTCTGTAGTATATTAGGTTTAAAAGGTGTTCATTGTTACTCTACTTTCTTTTCAGAGCCACAGATCTCAGTGACCTTGAGTACCTGGATGAGGAGTTCCACCAGAGCTTACAGTGGATGAAGGACAATGACATCACAGATGTGCTGGATCTCACCTTCACTGTCAATGAGGAAGTGTTTGGCCAGGTGGGAGAAGCCTGTGTAATCCTAAGCCTTTTGAAAGTAAATAACCCTCAAAAATATGTTTGTTGAGATGGGGTGTACGTGTGTCAGGTGACAGAGCGAGAGCTGAAGTCTGGCGGGACAAACGTGCAGGTGACAGAGAAGAATAAGAAGGAATATATAGAGCGGATGGTGAAGTGGAGAGTGGAGAGAGGTGTGGTGCAGCAGACACAAGCTCTGGTCAGAGGATTTTATGAGGTAAACATCTTAATTGTCTGTTTTACCATCTCTACATCTCTACCTGCTCGCTGATACCAACCATTTAACTTTGACTTGAATGTACAGGTGGTAGACTCTCGTCTCGTGTCAGTGTTTGATGCCAGAGAGCTGGAGTTGGTTATAGCTGGAACAGCAGAGATTGATTTGAATGACTGGAGAAACAACACAGAGTACAGAGGAGGTCAGAGCACACAAATACACAATGTCATACTCACGCAAATATACAATTACATGCACAAATACTCTTACACATAAAAAAAAAACACTTTACATAAACATCAATCTCTTACCAGAAGAACCACTTCTGACAGGAAATACAGATATGTACTAATCAGTCAGGTCTATGGGTAATTTTTGTTTTGTGAAGTGTCACTGTCTGCTCACTGTCAGGTTATCATGATGGGCACATCGTCATCCGGTGGTTCTGGGGTGCAGTAGAGCGCTTCAATAATGAGCAGAAACTGCGCCTGCTGCAATTTGTGACGGGCACCTCCAGCGTGCCATACGAGGGCTTCACAGCCCTGCGTGGGAGTAATGGCCTGCGACGCTTCTGCATCGAGAAATGGGGCAAGATCACATCTCTCCCGAGGTACAGTGACACACTCAGCTTTCACACTTTCAGTGTGCCGTGTTGATTTAAGATAGGGATTATAGAGCTTCCCTTCAGTAACAGTAATGTGATGTTTGACATACAAATTACAGTTCAAAATGGCAAATATCTAACAATGAAGTGAAAGAGCTTAGATTTCAGAATTGCTTCTCATACCACTGAGCATAGAATTCCTGCAATGTTTTCCCTAGTCGTAGACCTATATTGGCCAGGCCGATTAATGGGCATATATTTGATCATTTTGAGGTTATTGGCATTGGTGGACAAAAACTATGCACATTTTCTATTTTTAAATATTGTTAGTGAATTTTGAATAACAGTTGTGTGTTCATTTTAGCTATTTTGTGTACGTCTCATTTGCTAAATCACTAAATTTTATTATATACAGGTGCATCTCAATAAATTAGAATGTCGTGGAAAAGTTCATTTATTTCAGTAATTCAACTCAAATTGTGAAACTCGTGTATTAAATAAATTCAGTGCACACAGACTGAACTAGTTTAAGTCTTTGGTTCTTTTAATTGTGATGATTTTGGCTCACATTTAACAAAAACCCACCAATTCACTATCTCAAAAAATTAGAATACATCATAAGACCAATAAAAAAAAAACATTTTTAGTGGATTGTTGGCCTTCTGGAAAGTATGTTCATTTACTGTATATGTACTCAATACTTGGTAGGGGCTCCTTTTGCTTTAATTACTGCCTCAATTTGGCGTGGCATGGAGGTGATCAGTTTGTGGCACTGCCGAGGTGGTATGGAAGCCCAGGTTTCTTTGACAGTGGCCTTCAGCTCATCTGCATTTGTTGGTCTCTTGTTTCTTATTTTCCTCTTGACAATACCCCATAGATTCTTTATGGGGTTCAGGTCTGGTGAGTTTGCTGGCCAGTCAAGCACACCAACACCATGGTCATTTAACCAACTTTTGGTGCTTTTGGCAGTGTGGGCAGGTGCCAAATCCTGCTGGAAAATGAAATCAGCATCTTTAAAAAGCTGGTCAGCAGAAGGAAGCATGAAGTGCTCCAAGATTTCTTGGTAAACGGGTGCAGTGACTTTGGTTTTCAAAAAACACAATGGACCAACACCAGCAGATGACATTGCACCCCAAATCATCACAGACTGTGGAAACTTAACACTGGACTTCAAGCAACTTGGGCTATGAGCTTCTCCACCCTTCCTCCAGACTCTAGGACCTTGGTTTCCAAATGAAATACAAAACTTGCTCTCATCTGAAAAGAGGACTTTGGACCACTGGGCAACAGTCCAGTTCGTCTTCTCCTTAGCCCAGGTAAGACGCCTCTGACGTTGTCTGTGGTTCAGGAGTGGCTTAACAAGAGGAATACGACAACTGTAGCCAAATTCCTTGACATGTCTGTGTGTGGTGGCTCTTGATGCCTTGACCCCAGCCTCAGTCCATTCCTTGTGAATTTCACCCAAATTCTTGAATCGATTTAGCTTGACAATCCTCATAAGGGTGCTGTTCTCTCGGTTGGTTGTGCATCTTTTTCTTCCACACTTTTTCCTTCCACTCAACTTTCTGTTAACATGCTTGGATACAGCACTCTGTGAACAGCCAGCTTCTTTGGCAATGAATGTTTGTGGCTTACCCTCCTTGTGAAGGGTGTCAATGATTGTCTTCTGGACAACTGTCAGATCAGCAGTCTTCCCCATGATTGTGTAGCCTAGTGAATCAAACTGAGAGACCATTTTGAAGGCTCAGGAAACCTTTGCAGGTGTTTTGATTTGATTAGCTGATTGGCATGTCACCATATTCTAATTTTTTGAGATAGTGAATTGGTGGGTTTTTGTTAAATGTGGGCCAAAATCATCACAATTAAAAGAACCAAAGACTTAAACTACTTCAGTCTGTGTGCATTGAATTTATTTAATACACGAGTTTCACAGTTTGAGTTGAATTACTGAAATAAATGAACTTTTCCACGACATTCTAATTTATTGAGATGCACCTGTATATCATGGTTGTTAGGAGTAGATGATATAAGAATTAGACATAAAAAAAAATAATAATAATTATATGGCAATAGTCTTGAATTTTCTGGTTGATAGTGATGTCACAATATACACATTTATATATATATATATATATATATATATATATATATATATATATATATATATATATAAAGTGATTCAAAAACTGGAGAAAAAAATAAGTTATACTAATAATAATAATTAAAGTTCCTTTTTTTGTTTAATATAAATCCAAAGTAATGTTACCCCTTTCACAAATTTGAAAAACTTTTATTTTTATATTTGAACAGTCATGTACATGGCAATGAAACAACCTTATCAGTAAAGAACAAATTATTACAAATATTATTTTTATCTCTTTTACCTCCCCGGTATCGTTTTTCTTTATGGTTCAACTTAAGCGTTTGCTTTGATTCTGAAGCTCAGGGAGAGATGGTTCTCTCAGTCAAGGGACAGGCACATTTACATGCAAAAGTAACTAATGACGGATAAAAATAGACCATGAGGGATATTTTACAACTCATATCCATCATTATTTGCTGTGCAACCTCTGATTGGACCATGCATTCCCCCTAACATGCTGTGACATTTCGCATAACTGCAATATAGATTTACCAGTTCACACATCGCCCACCCCTAGTCAGTGTATTTATCAGCCATGCTGCCCTCTTGATATCAGCATTGGCCATTGGAAAAACCCATATTGGTTGACCCTTAGTTCATATTATCTGGAAAACCTATCAGGGAATTTTTAAATGTTGCTTTACAGGCCTGAAATAAATGATAGAAATGAATAAAATCTCAAAAAGTCAAGTGAATATACGTTTTTCTAGTTATGCCCAGCTCTAAAATTTGTCATTGTCTAAAAGTTACTCTTTGCGAGTACCGTCTCTTGATTTTTTAAATAGATAAATCATGAAAATGAATGGCTGTAAAGAAGTGGAAACCCTGTGGAGATCAATCCAAACGAGACTTGATCATAGAAATGTGTATTTAAACAAGTTGCTTATGTATTGTGTCTGCTTTCTCAGGGCACACACGTGCTTTAATCGTCTGGATCTTCCTCCGTATCCATCCTACACTATGTTGTACGAGAAACTGCTAATCGCTGTGGAAGAGACCAGCACTTTTGGCCTTGAATGAGGACTTTACACAAAACACATTTCTTCTTGTGACATACACTGTTTCTAATAATTATCTGTGTCCTTTGTTCGTTTCTTTCATTCGTTCAGGACACCTCTGCATGCGTATCTCACCTGTGCAGGTGTACAGTGTGTAACGGGTTTGTACAAATGAAGCTGTGTATGCAATAGTGAAAGAGAAGCCTTCAACCTGCTTTAACACTCAGGGCCTCGACCTCAACTGGAGTCTCTTTTCAGTTCACACATGATCATTTCACCGTCGAACGTCATGGATTCACTCACGGCCAGCTGTGTTTTCTGTTGTTGCAGTTATAAAATGTTGAGAATTGTAAAGTTAAAGGGATAGTTCACCCAAAAATGAAAATTCTGTCATAATTTACTCACCCTCCTGTCGTTCCAAACCTGTATGACATTTTGTCTTCTTCTGTGGAACACAAAAGGAGATGTTTGGTGAAATGACAACCTCACCATTCACTTATATCGAATGCCAAAAAAACTAAAAAATAATGATATAATGAACGTGAATAGAGACTTATGTGTTCCACAGAAGAAGAAAAAAAGTCATACAGGTTTGGAACGACATGAGGGTGAGAAAATGAAGTCATCATTTTTATTTAAGGGTGAACTGTTTCTTTGTAAACCAAAATTGGTGCACTGACAATATTTGCTTGAGGAAGCAGGTGGCGTAATTACTGTAAATTTGTGCACTAGTGCAAAGTTCACATAATCTCACAAACACTATAATGAACACTGAGGATGACTGCATCATCACAGGAAATGACAAAACAAACTCATGTCACTTTGCAGGAGTCAAAGGAGGATTGTAACAGAAAGACTGGCGAGCATTGGTTTGAAACTTTATTTATCATGTACTAATCAATGGATTCTTGTTTTAAATCACAATTATCATAATAATCAAAATTCTTATGAAAGCATTAAAAACAAGGGATGGAAACTGTCAGCTTAACAGGGTGTTAATGGCTACATGCTCATGTGTTGTTCATGATGTTTGATTAATTGTTGACTGATGGTAGTTTTCCATGAATTAATATTTGTTTGATGCTTAGATGTGTTCAAAAACAGTGTCCCATGTCCTCACCTGCCACACTGGTAGGATGATTAAAGTTTCCTTTAAAAAACTGCTGTGCAATGCAACAAAATCACAGCCAATTAGAACATATTTAATGTTTAATATACGTTCAGCTGAGCGAAGAAAGACGAAATGTCATGTCACTTGTCACAATTGTGACTAGATGGGAGGGGATTGAATTTAATGCTTCTCAACTGTGTAAAGTGGTTTGCAGACAGGAAGTCATTCTTTTCCAGTGGAAGTTGGTGATTTTAATTTACGTAAATGATAATGACCTTTGCTAATGCGTTCTTGGCACGTCCTGTGCATGACAGTTTAACAGTTTACATGATCTGTCAGATACCGTAGGCATTATGGAGAAGTTAAAGGAATAGTTCACCCAAACAATGAAAATTCTCTCATCATTTACTCACCTTCATACCATCCCAAATGTGTATGACTATTCAGGCCATTATTGCAACGATTAATGATTAGCTCTTAACTGACAATTCAGTTTGTGCCTGGAGTTAAGAGGTTGTTTTAAACATGTGCTTACTAAAAATAAAGAAAAGCTTCTTTTAAAAATACCTCTAAATGACCTTCACTGAATTACAGGAAACACTACTTGAGGATTTTTTAGTTTAATTCAGTAAAAAAAAAAAAATCACAGCAAAAAAAAATCTATTGTTATCGTGTGTTTTTGTCTTGTTTTCCGTTTAAAAATATCTAACAATCCTTAAAACAAGATACATTTACCTGAGAAGAAACATTTAAGATATTTCTTAAGTGTTTTTTATATATAAGTGTATTTTAAAAATGTTTATATATATATATATATATATTATATATATATATATTTTTTTTTTGCCAGTGCTTTAAGACAAAATACCCTTAAATTCGAGATTATATTCAACTTTCTCTGAAAACACATTTTAAAACTTCCTCAGTAGGCTATAGCTCCTCAAGTAAATGTACCTTGTTTTAAAGGAAGTTTATGAATTTATATGGGAAAACAAGCCAAGAAAGACAGTTTGTTGCAGTGTACAATGAGCTAAGACTACCCTCTCTCACCTTTTTGTTCACTTGATTTCAATCCATATTTTACTCACAAATACAAACTCTCTCTTCTTAATAGAGCCCTCCTAAGCTTCTCCTTCCACCTTCTGGGCAGGGAGGAGAATTTATGGTAAAAAAGGACTTAAATATTGACCTGTTTCTTACCCACACCTATCGTATCGCTTCTGAAGACATGGATTTAACCACTGGAGTCGTATGGATTACTTTTATGCTGCCTTTAAAGTTTTGGACCCTGTTGACTTGCATTGTGAGGACCTACAGAGCTGAGATATTCTTCTAAAAATCTTCATGTGTGTTCAGCAAAAGGAAGAAAGAAATGAGAGAATTTTCATTTTTGGGTGAACTATCCCTTTTAATAGAAACTATGAGTAAGTAAATTTGATTAATAAAGTAAAAAGAAAACTGATTTGTTACCATAATGGACATATTTTCAAAACCTATGGCCAGTTGTGCAGCCAACCAAAAACTTCAGGCACAGACTTGTTGCTCATCTGGCCGCAAATCAGCAACTCTCTTTAAAATGAATGACTTCCGATTGCTGCAATTTGTTGTCAGTGGGAACACACCACAAGTCTTTAAGTTACTTCAAACTTGCCGTAATTTTCACCCATTTCTCCAATGTCTGTGAAATATGTTTTTATATATATACAGTGCATCCGGAAAGTATTCACAGCGCTTCACTTTTTCCACATTTTGTTATGTTACAGCCTTATTCCAAAATGGATTAAATTCATTATTTTCCTAAAAATTCTACAAACAATACCCCATAATGACAACGTGAAAGAAGTTTGTTTGAAATCTTTGCAAATTTATTAAAAATAAATAAAATAAAAAAAATCACATGTATTCACAGCCTTTGCTCAATTCTTTGTTGAAGCACCTTTGGCACCAATTACAGCCTCAAGTCTTTTTGAGTATGATGCTACAAGCTTGGCACACCAATTTTTGGGCAGTTTCTCCCATTCTTCTTTGCAGGACCTCTCAAGCTCCATCAGGTTGGATGGGGAGCGTCGGTGCACAGCCATTTTCAGATCTCTCCAGAGATGTTCAATCGGGTTCAAGTCTGGGCTCTGGCTGGGCCACTCAAGGACATTCACAGAGTTGTCCCGGAGCCACTCCTTTGTTATCTTGGCTGTGTGCTTAGGGTCGTTGTCCTGTTGGAAGATGAACCTTCGCCCCAGTCTGAGGTCCAGAGCGCTCTGGAGCAGGTTTTCATCAAGGATGTCTCTGTACATTGCTGCATTCATCTTTCCCTCGATCATGACTAGTCTCCCAGTTCCTGCCACTGAAAAACATCCCCACAGCATGATGCTGTCACCACCATGCTTCACTGTAGGGATGGTATTGGCCAGGTGATGAGCGGTGCCTGGTTTCCTCCAGACATGACGCTTGCCATTCAGGCCAAAAGAGTTCAATCTTTGTTTCTCGTGGTCTGACAGTCCTTCAGGTGCCTTTTGGCAAACTCCAGGTGGGCTGTCATGTGCCTTTTACTGACGATTGGCTTTCGTCTGGCCACTCTACCATACAGGCCTGATTGGTGGAGTGCTGCAGAGATGGTTGTTCTTCTGGAAGGTTCTCCTCTCTCCACAGAGAAATGCTGGAGCTCTGTCGGAGTGACCATCAGGTTCTTGGTCACCTCCCTGACTAAGGCCCTTCTCCCCCGATCGCTCAGTTTGGCCGGGTGGCAAGCTCTAGGAAGAGTCCTGGTGGTTCCAAACTTCTTCCATTTACGGATGATGGAGGCCACTGTGCTCATTGGGACCTTCAATGCTGCAGAAATTTTTCTGAACCCTTCCCCAGATCTGTGCCTCGATACAATCCTGTCTCAGAGGTCTACAGACAATTCCTTGGACTTCATGGCTTGGTTTGTGCTCTGACATGCACTGTTAACTGTGGGACCTTATATAGACAGGTGTGTGCCTTTCCAAATCATGTCCAATCAACTGAATTTACAACAGGTGGACTTCAATCAAGTTGTAGAAACATCTCAAGGATGATCAGTGGAAACAGGATGCACCTGAGCTCAATTTTGAGTGTCATGGCAAAGGCTGTGAATACTTATGTACATGTGATTTTTTTCGTTTTTTATTTTTAATAAATTTGCAAAGATTTCAAACAAACTTCTTTCATGTTGTCATTATGGGGTATTGTTTGTAGAATTGAGGAAAATAATGAATTTAATCCATTTTGGAATAAGGCTGTAACATAACAAAATGTGGGAAAAAGTGAAGCGCTGTGAATACTTTCCGGATGCACTGTATATATATTTTGCTTTTGTATGTTCTTATATGGTTTTTTTATGACTTGGAATGACGATGGTGATGAGGGGATTTTAAGAAATGTCACACAAAGATAAATTGTGCACGCAGTTCTGTGTTTCAACTATATGTGTGTGTTATGACAAGAGAAAGGATAGTGAGATATTATGGGATAGTTTCAGAGTATTTATTTATTCAAAAAAGGAAATTGCTTCAAACTTTTTCTGAAATGTAAGAGTGGTTTATTGATGGCTATATTACTGTGCTGAAGTTTTCATCATTGTTCATGTTTACATTTTCAGATGACATGATGTGAATGTGTGTATTATTCATGAAGATCGTCATGAATTGTCTTAACATGATGCCACTTTAAATGTGCATGTGTTTTTGTGTACTCTCAAACTAAATTCATCTTTTTAAATTTATCTTGTAGTATTGCCTTAAAAGGCATTAGTTCATCCAACAATGGAAACTGTCCTCATTTAGTCACCCTCTTTTGTTCCAAATGTAACACGGTAGTTTGAATTTCCGGAAGTGTGGATGAGTTTTTAGAGCTATTTATGAGGGGAAGATTTTCAGTGAATATATTCTTAAAATTCAGTCTTTTCCTAACACAAAGCTAACCAATGGCTCCAGAAGACTTGTAAAATAGGGCACAGGTTGGATAGGCAACTTTTATGATACTTTTATGATGGGTTTGAAATGACATGTGGGTGAGTAAATGATGTCAGAAATTATGTTTTTGGGTGAACTTTTCCTTTAATGAACTGAAAGAGTGGCTTGATTGTCTCAGAAATATTGCTAAAAAAGAAACAATAGCAAAATGTGATTAATTCTGCTTAAGATATTAAGAATGTAGAGAAAAGGCATTTGTATTACCAATCCCTATTTAGAAATTATAAAATATATATCAAATGTGTACATAATTGCTAAAACAGCCAATCTATGTAAGATCCTAAATATAAAAGTGACGCATCAGTTCAACAACAAACAGTTCCTCTCTCTTTTTTTTTTTTTTTTAAACGTCTTCATATTACTATTTATGTAATCATAGTCCAAAAAGGTATGTATGAAATGTATATAACTTTATTATAAAAAATGTTACATTGTTGGCAGACTTTATTTATCAAAACCTTTTACACTAGCAGCGTTCTGGGAATGTGACAAATTAAGAGACAGTTCTGGAACATTACTGCCTATTTCAAAACATCAAAATGTGCTTTAAGAACTTGGCTTTCTGGGAAATACTGAAAGATTTGGCTCCTGCTTCCAAATCAGACACATACACTAGTCTGCATGTGTCTTTTAACACTTTAAGCAATGTCTATGAAAGAAAATATGGGGGACATGTACAAATGTTTTGAATTGTGCATAGGCTCTGTATATAGCATCACACTGTTAACGAATGTCAATAAACAACCACTTTCTAATGCATGGCCTGAACTTACTCACAAACTGTTGGATAAGGTCAAAAATCTTTCTAAATCTGAAAACATTGTACACAACACTTGTGAGGGGGGACATGTATAGCGTACATTGACTTGTGGTTTAACCTCATGAGACCCGAAGCGTGACTTCTGTGTGCATTTCCTATTTCCTTTTTTGATTTGTAACTTGCAGCACCTAATAAACATGCAAAAAAAAAAAGAAAAAAGAAATTCTAGACCAAATAGTTTTCCTAAAAATGTATGTCCACATATGTGGACATAGGGACTAAGTTATTACATTTTAAATAATACCAAGCTATACATTATAGAAAGTCAGATTTTTTTTCATCAAAGTGTTTGTTTCCAGTAGTGTTGGTTATTCATGTTTTTGAGACGTTACAAACATTACATCAGAAATTAGCATAAATAATAATGATACAAAGTAATGGCCAGTATCATCCAATCACTTTCATTATACAGTATAAATTCTTAATCTATGTACTGACATTGTCCTGTGTCTGCCAAACATGTTGAGTGGTCCAAACATCATCTGCAGCCTGAAACTGAACTTTTGGTCGGATTTTAGGAGTGAATGCACTTAGCTGCATAGAGAGTTATAGGATGCTCCCTTGCTCCCTATTTAGTGAACGACTTAACCTCCAGTGTGCTGTCTGTCTGCACTGGTTTCAGAACAGTTCAAAATGCACCTGATTTTCATCCTAACTCCATATAAAGCCTCTGAAAGCAACATTTTTAGCTTTTGGATGAACCCATTGATTCTCAATATGATAATGCACAGTAAATATATAGGATTTCTAAGGAAAAAATGTGCTAAAGTCCACATTAGTGTACATTCTGTTCAGCAGTATGGTGTTTGCCGATAAATCTCTAATCTTTTGACAAACCGGTTTCAATGTAAAAACGTAAGTTTCTTACCAGATGCAGTTTTGATGCCGTTTCTCCCAAAGACAAACTCCGCTGTGATCGGCGCCATGTTGTTTTGTCACATGACTCTGCACGTCGAAAGATCAACCCTTTACTGACAGCCCGGAGTCTCCTGAACTGAGATCAGTCGGCCTTAATGAATTTAAATTATGCGCTGCATGTAGCGAAGCCAAAATACAACGCGTGTGTACGCTAGGTCGCACAAGGTTATAGGTCTTTTCCTTCAGCCCATCATTACTCCATTTAGTGTTTTCACAGTTTTCTTCAATTCCGTGATATTCAAGAGAACATCCGGCCAACTGAAATGCACTAAAACAAGCCAGAAAGCACATCCGTAATCATAGTAACATCTGTAATAAATTCTCCTCACAGATTAATACAAAGAAGTCCTGACATATAATGAATGGTTTAATCTTTCATTGGCTAAACATTGGGATATAATATAGTACACACAAAATATTCCAAAACTGGATAAAAACAGATTGGAAGGACATATTTCCATGGATATTTTGGCAGATGAAAGCGAGGACAGATGGTCCCCAGAGCTCTGTGGAATATCAGGATATTTTTGGAGCAGGGTGGTTTTAGGGATGAAGATGGGATTTTAAAGGGCTTGAGAGAAGAAGGAAAGTTTGAAACATGCGGCCCAAACTCAACGGCAGATATTTAGTCAGATTTGAAATTGATTCATTCTGAAGATGGCTATAGTGACTATGGCTATAGTTCTCTGGCCTCAGTCTTTCAGCCAATAAACTAATGAGAAAAGATGTAGATCATGAGAGAGAGTGAGAAAGAGAAATTGAGAGAGAGAGAGGGTGGAAGAAGTTTGAGGACACTGTGTGGCTAAATTTGGTTACTGTTTTATTTGGATGGAGTGCTCACTCCTGTGAATTTAGGTCATTCATACATATTGGTCATGTTGAGCCGACACGTTACCCTGAATTGAGTTAAGATTACATTTTGTCCAATGAAATAAGAAAAAACTAACCGAAGTCCCAAGGGTGCCACAGTGAATGCACCTGTTTTTCTACAAATGTTGCACCTACTGGTTAGAATTGGAACCACTAAATCTAAACTAGTTGTTATTGACTAAATGTTCAAAGAATTGCAGTATTATGGTTTAATTGTGCACTTTATAATTCTAGTTTTCATGTTGTACACACATTAACTTTTAAAGTAAAGCAGCTTTAGGTTGTACACACACACATATATATATATATATATGAAGTTACTCTTTAGATTCCGTCTTGTTGAAAATCTCGATGGTCTCGCCATCTCTCAGCTTCAAGAACACTTGATGGAGGCGCCATCTAGTGACAAAAGAGCTTGAGACGTTTACAAGTTCAAACCAATGAGGACAGTACTGCATTGCTTTGCGAGCTTAAAAACATCTCTGATCTGGTATTTCAAGAGGTAAAAACAGAGTACCTGTTTATGAGAGTGTCTCTCGTGGAAGTTGTGTAGAGATAACCACCAGTCCTTGAGCCGGTAACGGGGATCTTTATCTATAATGGACAAATACGAGGATTAATAAAATGCAGAACAGTAGTAGAGCAACTGTGCATATCCAGTTTCATTTTTTCTTATAGAAAACTCTTATGTTGTTTGAGCCAAGCTGTTTTTAGAACATAATAGCTGGTTTGTTGCTGATCCAAAGTGGCCTACAAGCTCTAACCAGCTTAACCAAGATGTTCTAACAGGTTGATTTTGGTTCCACCGGCTGGTAGTCCGGCTAATCAACCATCTAGACCAGCTCAAAACTATGCAAAAGCAGCCACCATCTTCAGCTGATGCTTAGACCCTGACCTGAGCGCTGCTGTGGTCCATGCGGTTGTGTCGGTCAGATAAATGGATGTTGTGGATCTTCAGAGGAGGAGCGCCTAGACTGGCCATGGCAGTCGAATTATTGTTTAGCTCTTCCAGGGCGAGACGGTAGTACTCTGATTTAGCAAAATTCTCTGAAAGAGAACAAATGTGCTGATCATTTGTAAAACACTGTTCCAACAGGTAATTTGACCTGTAATGATGCACCTGCACTGATGACTCACTCTGCATCAGGTAATACATCATAGCACAGCTGCTGCCGGTCACCATGGTGATGAACAAAGTCATCTGCTGCAGGTGACTGATCAATCGACTCATCTTCACTTCAGCTGGAGAAACTCTGTATGGAAATCTGCACCTTCGATTTTATGGAAGTATATTAATGACAAATGTCTTTGAAACGAAAACCACGCTGAATTGCACTAACTGAAAAATAAATGCATCAACAGTGCTGCAATTTTTGGGAGATGCAATTCTGTATGGTTGTATATTTAAGCTATGAATATTTCAACTGAAAAAAAAATTTCATTATTAAAAATGTAATAATAAATATTTACCTTCCAAAGTTTAGTTCCAAGATATTGTGTTTTTTTTTATCATTATTATTCTACAGGTAATTATATTATATTTCACTTTGCAAATTTGCCTCTAAAATTTCAGTGGTTAAAATTAGGTTGGAAATCCAACAGTGGTGAAGCCTAGTAGCAGCAAGCAGGGACTTTTAGAACACCACAAAAGAACAGTTAATAACGTTCTTTTTTAAATGACAGTATTCTGCGCTAAGGCGTGGGGGAAGTACCAATGGCAGCGTTGCCAGATCTCACAAGAGAAGCAAGAAATCTGGTCTGGAAAATCAAGCTCAAAATAAGCCACTTGCCTCAAAATAAACAAAAAGTTAGCGATTTATCAAAATAGAGTTAAGTACAATTTTAATTAAAGATCTGCTTCTGAGTCACAGCTCGGCAGCATCAAATCTGTATTAATACATCATATCTATCAATAATTCAGTGAAGACTTGGAAACAACTGAGAGAAGTACTTTTTACCTCTAATAATGTTTTCCTTGTATCTGAATTAGCCGTGCATGTATATGTAGTAATTATACATAGTTGTTAAAAAGGTCTTCTTTCACAGAATACAACATCCACAACGGACAATTAGGCAAAGAATTGTGTGATGCAGCAGTTTCATGAAAAATTATCAGAACAAAATTAACTGGTTATAACTGGTTTCCAGCATTTAAAAATAAGTTTTCACTCCAGAACAACTGAAAATCACTTTGTTACGGTTTTCGGTTATGTTCTGCTAAAAATGTAGCTCATTTTTGGTTTTCGTTCCAGCAAGTTTCTAATCAAATTTTAACCACTTAAATTTAAGAGGCGAATTTGCAAAGCGAAATATGATGGACCGAATATTACCTGTCGAATAATAAAGACGAAATGAAAAAAAAAAAAAAAAAACTGAATATTTTGGAACTGAACTTTGGAAGGTGAATATTTATTATTGAATTTTGAATGATGAAATTTTGTGTGAAAGGTTTTTTAATTGAAATATTCACAGCTTAAATGTCCAACCATATAAAACTGCACCCCCCAAAATGCAAGCACTGTTAATGCAATGTATTTATTTTTTATTTAGTGCAATTTGGCAAGCTTTTTCTTTTTCAAAGACATTTGTCATTAAAATACTTCCATACTATAAGACAGCAGTGATGGTGATGAACTTAAATGACCTTGAAAATACAAACTGGGTTGTTTTCACAAGGGGTGTAGGAATGGTTGTAACAAGATGGTATTACCATGGTCCTTTGGTATATTCAGTGCATGGCTCCAAAAACTTAAGCCACACTTACAACTGAGTGTTGTTGACTTGGATAACAAAATATCAAACCAAGTAGCATCTGCAAACAAAAGATGTTAGAGTTTCACTTTTATCAGCCTTTTTGCAATTACTTTTAACCAACTGGTCCCAATGTGACTTTAGTGGATGTATACTCACCGGCCACTTTATTAGGTACACCTGTACATCTAATTATTCATGCGATTATCTAATCAGCCAATCGTGTGGCAGCAGTGCAGTGCATAAAGTCATGCAGATACGGGTCAGCAGCTTCAGTTAATGTTCACATCAACCATCAGAATGGGGAAATAGTTTTATCTCAGTGATTTTGACCGTGGCATGATTGTTAGTGCCAGATGGGCTGGTTTGAGTATTTCTGTAGCTGCTGATCTGCTGGGATTTTCATGCACAACAGTCTCTAGAATTTACTCAGAATGGTGCCAAAAACAAAAAACATCCAGTGAGCGGCAGTTCTGTGGATGAAAACGCTTTGTTGATGAGAGAGGTCAACAGAGAATGGCCAGACTAGTTCGAGCTAACAGAAAAGCTATGGTAACTCAGATAACCACTCTGTACAGTTGTAGTGAACAGAAAAGGAGTGGTGGTGGCGTAGTGGGCTAAAGCACATAACTGCTGGTTCGATCCCCACAGCCACCACCATTGTGTCCTTGAGCAAGGCACTTAACTCCAGTTTGCTCCAGGGAAACTGTCCCTGTAATAAGTACACTGTAAGTCACTTTGGATAAAAGTGTCTGCCAAAATGCATAAATGTAAAAGCATCTCAGAATGCACAACATGTCGAAACTTAAGGCGGAAGGGCTACAACAGCAGAAAACCACGTTTGGTTCCACTTCTGTCAGCCAAGAACAGAAAACTGAGGCTGAAGTGGGTCTAACATTTGTGTACCTCAGCAGAAATCCAGATTTGTCAGACCAGGCAATGTTTTTCCAGTCTTAAACTGTCCAGTTTTGGTACGTGTTGTACGTTCAGAAATGCTTTTCTGCATAGCACTGTTGTAACACATGTTTTTGTGTTTACTGTCACCTGCCTGTCAGCTTGGACCAGTCTGGCCATTCTCCTCTGACATTAACAAGCCATTTTCGTCCACAGAACTGACGCTCACTGGATGTTTTTCACACCATTCTCTATATACTCTAGAGACTGTTGTGCGTGAAAATCCCAGGAGATCAGCAGTTACAGAAATACTCAAACCAGCCTATCTGGCACCAACAATCATGCCACAGTCCAAATCACTGAGATCACATTTTTTCCCCATTCTGATGGTTGATGTGAACATTAACTGAAGCTCCTGACCCGTATCTGCATGATTTTATACATTATTATACACTGCTGCCACACGATTGGCTGATTAGATAATCACATGAATAAGCAGATGTACAAGTGTTCCTAATAAAGTGGCCAGTGAGTGTATGATGAAATCAGTTACCCTCACAAGTGTCCTGGGACAGTAAACAGGTCACATCAGTACATCAATACATCAATGTCATAATTTTGAGCCGTTAATATATTGTTTTATCACTTAAAATCAAACAAATATCTCTGTGAAATGCTTTGCTTGAAAAGTGTCTTTCTTTAAAATAGATGCCACTTGGTTTGACATCCTATCAAATGCAATGGCATTAATACATTTATACGTGACCCCACTGTACAAATACATTTGGGAGCTATTTTTGCATGGTATTGAATAACATTTTCCTATACCATGGTGTTCACATGTTCCTGCAAACACCTTTAAAGAATACCATGGTACCTACAATTATGTCCATAATAACATAGTGGTACTATGGTACTTTACATTTCTAGCAGAATTTCTAGTCTTGGCACTAGCTTTAAATATCCGATATTCGTTAAAATATTTCAAGTGCCGCTTATAACATTATTAAAGACTCACCGTCACATTGATTATTTTATAAAACACAAACATCAGTGTGAGATGGACGCGGCCATCTTTGTTTCACTTTAAAAAAAAAAGAAAAGAAAAAAAGTGAATATAATTTTAAGAAACTGTTGAATAAACTGATTAAACCGTTAATATGCGACTAACTATACTTCAAAGAAAAAAAGTATGAATAGAGTAAATGCGTCGTTATTTAATTGAGAATGTGTTTATATTTTCGTTATATGGTAACAGAAGCACGTGTGACCAAAGCGCATGACGTCAGACGCACGCACGCGGCGTTACGAAAACAGAGTTATGAAAGTTCTTGCCAGTCACCATTGTAGATATAGATAGCCGTTCATCACTCTTACAACTGCAGATGCGGTAGAGGTCCACACGAAAGACTCGCAGAGGACACTCAGAGGTGAGGGCATTAATATCATACATTTACAAGCATGCATGTGGAAGAATGAACGTTATCAGTTGCGTAATCTCTCGGATGCGCGTTTTTCTCACGTATTGTTAAGTGCGCGGCAGGATGCGTTTAATTAAAGTGACACTTATGGTGTTTTAACCGGCACGCGTAATAAATCATCTATTAACCAAGCTTTTCTAGTATCTGGGACAACAACAGTGTAATGTTGATATTATAAAACTTATTTCGTAGCGTTTTTTAGTTATCACCAGTGTTGGGTGTAATGCATTACTAAATAAATAATTACTGTAATTAAATTACTTTTCATTGAAAAAGTAAAGTAAGGGATTACTCTTTTGCAGTAATGTAATTACAGTTACTTCTGATGTAATTGTGTTAAATACTCTCTAGACTATAGAACAATTCTGTATAAAACCATAGTGAATTTAAAATCTAAATTTAACGTCTAATGTTCAAATGTATGTTTTCTAAATTAATGCAGCCCCTTTAAATTCTTTGGCCAGTTCATGAGTAATTTATTTGATTTTATATGATTTATTTGAAAGAATTAAAATAAAAAAAATTGTTATCCCCCTTTTCTCCCAATTTGGAATGCCCACTTAGTAGGTCCTCGTGGTGGTGTGATTACTCGCCTCAATCCGGGTGGCGGAGGACAAGTCTCGGTTGCCTCCGCTTCTGAGACCGTCAATCCGCTTATCACGTGGCTCGTTGTGCATGACACCACGGAGACTCACAGCATGTGGAGGCTCATGCTACTCTCCGCGATCCATGCACAACTTACCACGCGCCCCATTGACAGCGAGAACCACTAATCGCGACCACGAGGAGGTTACCCCATGTGACTCTACCCTCCCTAGCAACTGGTTGCTTAGGAGACCTGGCTGGAGTCACTCTGCACACCCTGGATTCAAACTCGTGACTCCAGGGGTGGTAGTCAGCGTCAATGTTTCATGTCTATCCTTGTATTTTTCATCTGGTCGAGGTTGATAAGGGTTTTAGAAAGTAATTAGTAATAAGTAATGCAATTACTTTTCAGACAGAGTAATTGGTACAGTAATCTAATTACACTGTAGAAGATTAATTAGTAGTTAATAATTAATTATATTTTAGAGTAACTTACCCAACACTTGTTATCACGTAACTGATGTGTGGATGGGGTCATCATCACATGTGCTTTTATTATTTATTTTATCAATTTATTATAATAATATTAGTAATACTTTATTTTTAAATAATGCTTTTAATGCTAGCTTCTCAAGGTGCTTTACATAGAAAAAGAACAAGAATATAAGAATACAAAGCATAAAAACAAATAGAGTATATAAACATGCTTTTCAAAACAGAGCTAATAATAAAACAGAATACAAAAAATAAAAGAATCAAGTAAAAGCTCTCCTGAAAAAATAGTTTTGAGATAATATTCAAATATACCAAAAGTCTGTTCATTTAGTTAGTTAGTAACCTTTATTTAACCAGGATAAAAACTCATTAAGATCAAATCTATTTTACTCAAATAAAATTAAAAAACAAAATAATTATACATTTGCAGTCAAATTTTGCAAAGGCAATAATTTCCTAAATGACCTCACTATACACTTTTGTTTTAAAAATAAATTAAAATTAAATAAATGTATTTTTTTATGTGAATAATTAGTGGATTTCATATATATTTTATAAACATTATTTATAAATGTAGTCTATCAGTATTCAGGATGTGAAACAAATACACTGATTCAGACAGCCTTGCAAAACCAACCAAAATACTGAAGTAGTTTTGTGTTATAGTCACACTCTAAACAGACTTAAAGTGTTATTGAAAGCAAACTATGCCTTGTTACTTCTGATATAATGCAAGTCTTTATCAGGCAGACACACACATTCAGCTCAACAAACTTTGCTATTGCTCATAACAGTTAAAAGTTGTCTTGCACTGTCATGGTTAAGGGTTTGTATTGAATACACAAGATTTATCTGGTAGGTTTGAATGGAGATTGTTGAAGCTGTCATATATTTCATTCTTCCTAATGCTATGCACAATTTAAATCAAGTTCAGACCAGACTCTCTTTAATGTGACTAGTTGGGCACACTTCACATGTAATTAATGCTGTTTCCCTGCAGATATCATGTTTGGCTCAGTAGTTGTGGGTGTAGGCATTGCAGGATGTGTGAGAATACGAGATTTACTGGCTCCTTTACCATCAAGTGCTGCAGAAAAGCTCGCCATCAAAGGATTTGTCTCCAGGTCAGAGCATAATTATACAATTGTTAATGCAGACATTACGTTATATATATTAAGCTGACTTTGAACATAATCATGAACGTAATCATTTATGCATAACCCTAACCATTTTTCTTTTGATGTACAAAAGAGCAGCCTGCATTTAAAGGGATAGGTCACCCAAAAATTATGTCATCATTTACTCACCCTCATGTTGTTCCAAACCTGTATGAGAGATTACATTTCTACTAGAGCTGTCAGAATTAACATTAACACGTGATTAATTTAAAAAGTTTAACGCATACATTTTTCTTAATCGCAATTAATGCATTTACCGTTAATACAGCATCAACCAGCATAAACACTTGTTGGAAGGGCGGAAACTTTGTGATGTGTCCGCCTGAAGTCATAACGCTGGCACACTTCACAACACATGCTACAGCGCTTCCATGACATGACAAAATGATGGAGAAAGGTTCTCTTAACGCTATTTGATGTACAAAACAAGCCCAGATGGGACTTGTGATAGGCAGAAAAATACTTGATTTCTATGTAAGACTCAACTGAATTACCACAGAAGCACGTCAAATCTTAACTATCAACAAAACGCAGAATGAGACGTTTTTGCATGCAAGCGCTTTTCATGTGGAGTTAAAAGTGGTGTTTGTAGCTGGCGTTGACACCCTGACCCGAATCATGAACACAGCTTCACGATTGCTGTAACAAAGCGGATAGCCACAGTCTGCCAGCTGATTAATATTTTGGAGGAGGAGAGTTTAAGTGATTTAATGCCTATTGCAATGAATATGCAACCTATGGGGAGAGTAGTTCTTTCAATTAGTCAAACTCCCAATTAGACTTTGGGAAACGTTTAATGTTCCTTAAATTGGTGCTATTTTAATGCATTTCTATCTTTATACTGTGGAAGGCTTTGTTTGGAAAGTGTTAATAAAGCATTATATTGTTACATATATGATGCATACGTTTTGTTTTCTTTCCTTAGATGGAACTAAATGCATTTTGACAGGAAAATAAGTATGTATAGTGTCAAATTTCATCACTTTCAAAATCAGCGATTAATCGTGATAAAATACGAAAAATGATGCCATCAATTGCAATTACAAATTTTATTCGACTGACAGCACTAATTTCTGCAAACTTTACCCATACGTTTTAAACTAGAATTTTAAAAGCTTTCTACTTTTTATCATCTTGGAAGATCTTTTTTGTCAGTGACCCATATGTTAAACATCAAATATGTTTTGAGTGGTTGTAGACTTCATACAGTACGTCATGCCTGGATTGGTGGTGAAAGATATGAACAGCGCAGTTGTACATAGTACAAAATCACAATAGTGACAATGTCATTGACTGTCCGTAAATTATATATGTGTTTGATTGTATATTGGTTCTTTTGGCTCTGTGTAGGAGGAGCCTTGAAGATCAGCAGGGAGTGAAACAGATCTCCATAAAGGAGGCATTGAGTAGAGAAGACATCCAGGCGGCTTTTATATGCACTGAAAACAAGAACCACGAAGAGCACATCAGGTGACACCCACAGACTTTTTCCATATGATTGATCATTTTTTTCACTGTAACTTATGGCAGAAATTATTGTGTTTGGGTGTATTTAAAATTAACCTCTCTCATCTGCTTGATCTCAGGCAGTTCTTGGAGGCGGGAAAGCATGTGTGCGTTGAGTATCCCATGACTCTTAGCTACACATCTGCAGTGGAGCTGTGGAACCTGGCTCAACAGAAGGGTGAGCAGAAGTCTTGGTCAGTGTTGCTATATTATATTGCAATTTGTTTTGTTAAAGGTGCTGTAAGTAATATTTCCATGGAAAGGTATACAAAAAATGTTCCTACTCCCTGAGAGATATTACTGAAATAAGTGTTGTAAGATATCTCACCTGTCTCTGTGACAGCTGACAAAAATGTGTCCGTGAACCACGGACAATGCTTTCGACCTGTCAATCATTTTGCACATTCTCATAGTGTTGTAGTTGCAGCGAATTATTGAGACTTACTGCCATTTTTAAGCCATGTTGTTCATAACAGCTGTCAGTTGAGGGCGCTATTTTGCTGCTGTTGTTTTTGACAACCGTTTCTGCACGATGTCGGCCTCAATAAAGCTCATTTGGTATCTTTGGAGTGCGGGTTTTGGAAAGAGGGGGCGTGGCAATCCAACGGCTCAGTCTCGCGGAAGTAGAACGGCTGAAATCGCTTACAGCACCTTTAAGTGTGCTGTGATTTAAAACTGTGATCCATTACTTATTTGATTCTCATTCACCTTCATTGGACTTCTGTGCTTTGTGCAACAAGTGCCAAACTGCTTTACTTCATCGTGGAGTAATAAAAGTAGTGTAGAGCATAGACACATCAGTGTCAGGGAAAAAAACAACGTAAAGTAATAGCGTACTTTGTATCCGGAGGTAAAATATCGCAATACTTTGAAATATGGATTTTTTTTACTCCACAGAACACGTGTACTAATCAACAGACCATGGCTTCAAGTAATAATTATTTGATTTCAAAATATCAAATTATTATTTCATTTTTTTCATTGCATTTTTAGGCCTGGTGCTGCATGAAGAACATATTGAACTCTTCACACCTGACTTTAAACAGCTAAAAAAAGACATCGCTGGAAAGACATTGGAGGAGGGAACTCTGCACTTCACTGGTAATAATTGATAAATCACACATCCAAATTAATCTGGATTTGTCAAAACCAGCTGTGTCCCTGACAAGCAACTAGCAACATGACATGTTGTTGGTTGCATGGTTTACTCTTCTCTTGTTTTTCAGTGGGTAGCTCCGCCTACTCTTAAATGTCATTGGTCAATCCGGCTGAACAGAGCTGTATTCCACACAATGAATATGTTATGATTGACTGATTTTGTCACTCAATAATACTTGTCGTGCCTGATGAGGACAGGGTTTAAAGATATATATTTAATCTCTTATTTATAAGGAGTTCCACCAGTAGTTTGTCCTTATGTTTCTCAGGTGGTTCCATGAAGCCAGATTTCGGGTTCCTGGCTTTCAGTGGCATTGCCAGATTGACCTGGTTGGTTGATCTTTTCGGAGAGCTCACAGTTACTGCAGCATCTTTGGAGGAGGAGAAGGAGAATAAATACATGAAGATGATGGCACATTTCTTAACACAACAGCAGAAGTACGTACACCGAAAGTCTTTTTAGCAAGTCAATCCACTCTGCACCATCTTTGTAATGCACTCGGGCAGCTATTTTTCAATGGAAACAAGCGGCATACAAGTGATGTATCAGAATTCAATGCCTTGTCTTTCTGATGCAGACCCCTTACATGGATCGAAGAACGGGGTCCAGGACTGGGCAGAGCCAAGCACATAAACCTTCGCTTCCAGGACTGCACCATCACAGAGCTCCCCGCTGGTCAGAGGGAGCCAGTGGGGCTGTTCATGCAGGATCTGGTGCTGTTTGGCAGGAAGCTGCAGGGAGAGGTGCCCGCTGCGGCGCTCCAGATGGAGAGGAAGAGGATCCTGCACTGTCTGGAGCTGGCAGAACGCATTCGCCAGCTCAGTGAAAACACTCAGGCCTGAACCTGTGCAGACATACAGTCTTATCTGCATGTTCACAAATGGCCTGTTATGAGCATGAGCCATTGTTGAGTCATTGCGATATAGGTTGTGGGTTTGAGACGGACATAACTGGAGTGTAAAATAAATATTTGTTTGTGTTAAAGGGATAGTTCATCCAAAAATTAAAATTCAGTCATTGTGTACCTGAACTCTCCCTCATGTTGCTCAAATGATGCGTCTAACCATACAAAGTGGATGGTGACCAGTGGCTAAGTTTAAAAAAGAATAAAAATAACCATATAATATGACTTTGACAAATAGTGACACATTCTTTACGGTACTGCCATATAAAAGAAAAACGCAGTAAATTCTGAATCTGAGCATAATTGAGCCAACCCCATCTGTCACAGGACAGATGGTCTACGAAACCTGACTTCAGTAATTACTGATAATTAAGTTTTGACAAAAGATGTAGTCGCTGTGTTTTGCCTTTTGATGACAGGATACTTATTTGTCATTTTTGGACCTTGACAGCCACTGGTCACCATCCACTTTCATTGTATGCAAGAGAGCAGCTGGGACATTCAGCTAGATAACTCCTTTTACATTCCACGGAAAAAGAAAATCACACAGGTTTGGAGCAACATCGAGTGCGAGTAGATGAATACAGAATTTTAATTGAGAGCAGAACTATTTTAGATTATTTGAGGCTTTTAATGAGAACAAGATAGGTAAGTGTGTAGATTACAATTGCAATTCATTTTGTCAATGTAAAATCAGAAAGTGTGAAGTCTGATTTGGAAATTGAAATAATTATTTTGAGTATAACTAGTACATGTAACTGAATAGCTATATCAGAAAATGCTCTAGTGTTGTCATATAGTACTTTGCCTCTTGATCTTTTTGTAAACTCTTATATTACACGTTTAAACGATCCTTTCCCTTCTGTGCTCTGTTTGAAGATATCACTTGCGAGAACTCATACTAAATCCAGAGATTGTGGGAATAATTCAGAAAAGGAAGTGCATGTATCATGGTCTACATAAAGAGGAAGGTTCACACATTTACTTTTTTTAACCAGTATTTGTTGTTTACATCATATAATCATGGTTTAATATTTGTGCTTTATGTATTGTTTTCACAACATAATATAAACTGTGCCTGGGTTTTTATTTTTTTTTATTTTTTAATCAAATTTTTTTTCCAGGTCATATTTGACCCCAAAAAGTTTTTTGCACTAATAAAAAATGAAGCCCATTTTTTGTATTTAGTAATGTATCTTTATTCTTAATAATTCTCATTCTCTATAATACAATGAAAATTTTCCTATCCAGACAAAATTATTATAATTTGTTTTTTTAAGTGCAAATTCAGTGCAACATGATGTTTAAATGCTGATAAAATATCAGTTTCCCCATGTTACAGAAATTAGAATTTGGGGGGAAACTGTGTTTAAGTGTCATGAAAATAATGTGCCCTATTTTAAGAGCACAAGCGTTAAGCGCAGCGGAATGCTTAAACTCCCTTGCGCCACTTCATTTACATTAAATACACCCACAGCAGCGCAAACACTCCCACCCACGACCACTTGCGCTTTGCGCTAGCACGAAAATTGGATAAGACGCTGTGCATGGTCGGAGCGTGCGCACTCACAAAAATAGTGCCCAATGTCACAAATGTGTGTGCTTAGACAACACAAGAAAATGCATTTACGTGAGATTTGAAATCATCAGATTATTCTTTGCTTGTGACATCAAAACGTGCTCACAACTGCGCACATTCCGGTAAAGGTGTTTACATGCAATACATTATCGGGCTAATAATGGGCTAAAATCTTCGTGTTGACCGTTTATGACCATAAAGGAAACCTGTTTGTATGACCACAGGTTTTCGTCTTATTAAGCATAATCGGTGTAAGATTGTGCATGTTCACACACTCAACTGTTAAAAAAAAAAAAAAAAACTTTATGTTCCTAAAATAAGACTTAATCCTTTTGTGAAATTGATGTTTTCCTTTTGATTTTAATATGAAATATGAACTGTGGCAAAAAAAAAAAAAAAAAAAAAAAGAGGAAATCCTGCATTTCAGAACCACACCTCTATGAAATGTGATAAATGAAACTTACAAACAGCAAGAGTGAAACAACATCCAATGTTTGAACTTTTATTCCAATGGAAATTCAGTCTTATTGCCTTTATTTGTCAAGGTCTGGGTCAGATTTCCCAGGATTTCCCATTGTATGACGATATGCACTGATACACAGAAATGAAATAAATTCTGCTTAGAAATATCCGTTTAGAAAGTGTCTCCAACGACAAATGCGCTAGTGATATTTAACTTCCACACTTTTAAAAGATGGATTTATGTGCACAAAGAAAACAGGAATTGGCTTTGTGATTCCAACAAGAAAAAAGTTTATTCAAAAACAGCCCCAAGAATATGTTAAGAACTTATATTAAATCAAGAAAAGAAAGGTTTTACTTTATAATCATTCTTTAGTTGCGCCAATAAATTCAAACCCTGGTGAATTTAATTGGTGTATTTGCAACAATAAATTCAAACCCTTCAAAATGGTCACAATCAGGGATGGGGGCGGGCTTGAGGGGGTAAATGATTACATCATTTTCGGAATTTGTTTAGACTTTAAAGTCTTTGGAATGTTTGAGAATGGAAGTACTGGTGTGCAGTGAAGTGATTTCTCACATAGCGAGTCCACATATGCACACGCACACATCATTATAACATCATCATGATGCTTGTTAAACAGGACACAACATAACCAACAGTAAAAACAAAAATGGCAAAAATAAAGGAAAATGTCAAGGAAAGGCAGAAAAAGGCCTGTACAAATTACAATGTCTAGTTTACTGCTCGTCGCAGTTACCGTGTCAATCTGTGGCCCATCTTAGCCTTTAACCTTCAACAGATCTCTCTTCCTGGTTCTCTGTTTTGTGTCTGCACAATGAGAAGAGACAAAAACATTCCTCACAGGTGACAAGCAGACTCTAGGACGCTTCTTTTGGAGTGGGAGAAAAGCGTGTTAAATTTGACCGGAGTCTCTACAGCAGTCAGAGTGGTCATTTGCTCTCACGTGGATTTCTGTTTATAATGAAGGGTCAGATCTCCTCCACTCTTCCAGATAAAATGCTTAACAGTCCTGAGATCCATGTTAGAATCCAAAACCTACAAACAAACAGCATGTTTTTCACAACTGACAAAGAGATATTCAAAATGTGGCTTAATGACTTTTTCTTGTTTACTTATTAGGGACACAATCTGAAAGATATCATCTTTGCTGAAACTTCAAACTGCAGTGTGTAATATCTGTTTCCAGACAGGTTTCCAAAACACTCTGTCTGTCTTCCAGTGTTTGCGCACACACAAAAAAAGCCAGTTTTGTGTATGACGGCCATTCAAAAAAAAAAAAAAAATAGCAAAATAACATTTTTGCAAGCAACATATAAATCACAAATATTTCAAAATGAATTACTAGCCCAGGGTACCAGTACAGAGATAACACAGGACTGTGTTAAACCAGGCTTAAAGAAATAGTTCACCCAAAAATGAAAATTCTCTCATCATTTACTCACCCTCATGCCATCCCAGAGGTGTAGAACTTCCTTTCATCTGTTGAACACAAAGATTTTATGAAGAATATCTCAGCTCTGTAGGTCCATACAATGAAAGTCAACAGTGTCCAAAACTTTGACGCTCCAGAAAGCACATAAAGGCAGCATAAAAGTAATCCATAAGACTCCAGTGGTTTAATCTGTCTTCTGAAGCGATATGATAGGTGTGGGTAAAAAACAGATCAATATTTAAGTCCTTTTTTTAACCATCAATCTCCACTTTCACTTTCAGATTCTTCTTTCGTTTATGCCAATTAACATTCTTCTTGCATATCGCCACCTACAGGCCAAGAAGGAGAATTTACAGTAAAAAATGACTTAAATATTAATCTGTTTCTCACCCACACCTATCATATCACTTCTGAAGATATGGAATAATTGTATGCTGCCTTTGTGTTTTTTTGAGCTTCAAAGTTTTGGTCACCATTCACTTGCATTGTAAGGACTTACAGAGCTGCGATATTCTTCTGAAAATCTTTTTTGTGTTCAGCAGAAGAAAGACAGTCACACATCTGGGATGGAATGAGGGAGATGAGAGAACTATTCCTTTAAACGTTAAGTGTTTGTGTGAGTCTGACCTGATCCAGACACATAAGCTCAATCTTCTCTTCGGCCATCACTGCCACGTCTTCCTCTTTCTCCTGCTCTCCTGGCTTTTCATTGGCTGAAGAGCTGGGGGTTTGTGACTCAGTGTCGAGGTTGATGATCTTCTCATAAATGTGTTCCATCACTTTACGCACCTGCAGCATGTCACTGGCAGACAGACGATCCCTCAAAACAACAGACCGTCATGAATACAGATACAGATTACTGGGGGCCTTGAAAAATTTTTCTGTTTTAAATCAGTATCTTGTTGCAGGTAAAAACTCTAAACTATATTTAAATATAAGTGTATTCTATTCTTGTTCCATTTTTCAATTGTTTTCAGCGTAAATGTCACCAGATTTGGCATTTAATTTCTATAAGCCATTTTTGCAAAATATTTACATAGATTTCTCTTTTATGCTTCCAAAAAAGCAAGTTTTATGAAATATCTAGAAATGTATTACTAGAATTGAAGATTTAGGAATAAGATTTTTTTTCCACAAAAAAACAAAAACAAAAAACAATCTGTGCATATCTTCACCAAACTTGACACCTTCAGAAACACAGCATACTTTTTAAGAGTTTTGGCTCCAGATGATGAATGTGGCTGGAGGTAAAAAGGAATCTTGTTGAATTTTGGCATGTTTTTCTGTAGCAGGAAAGAAAAGAAGTTAACATGCAATCAAACACACTTTTAACCCTCCTATTGTCTTATAGGTCTGCACTCTCCTTTTGTACTTCGGGTCATTTTTGACCAGTATTGAAAGCCATTCAAAATGTAAAAAAATTTGATTAGTGTACAACGGCACTAAAGACCACCCTTAACGAAAACCTGTTTTATTGTAGTTATTATTTAAGTGTATAATGATGGAGAAAAAAAAAAAATGTTCTTTAAAGAATAAAAAAAATTTTTGGCAAACAATGACTTAGGATGTCAATTTTTGTTTATTTCAACCATTTTTGGTATTTTATAATAACTTACCTATATTACAATAATTTCTGATTTATTCTGCTCATAGAAAATCAACAGTGTACATTTTAGAGTTACAAATGTAGTACATGACTATTTCACAAAATAAGTTCTATTGCCTTTTACAGCAAAAAAAGAATGGGCCCATTTTGTACATCCATTGCAACAAATCCATTCCTTCCCACTAATGTCAAACATATTGTTGCAGTGTTACAGGGGTTTAGGAAGATCCCATAATAGATCTTTCTGCCATCTAATGTTTTTGGAGAAACTTATATACAAAAGGTCATTTACCATTGGGGAGCTTTAGCCCCATTTTACCCTATAATATAAAATAATGTTAGTAAACTTATTTGGGGAAGCAAGTGGGGAAGTTTGGAGAACAGTATGGGGCTAGGGGCTAAATTTGAAATATTTTTAGGTCAAATTTGACTCATAGATGTACAAAAAACTATTTAAAGCTGTATAACATAGAGAAATTCATAAGGTAAAAGGTTACAATTGGTTCTTACCATACGGGTCAAAATTGACCGGTTAATACAACGAAAGGAACAATCTGATTTAAACAATTATATACAAAAATACATTTTCTTTTTTCTTTTTGTTTGCTTTGATGGTCTTGACAAAGTCACAACGTTTGGTTTCAGTACCAAAAACTGTGCTATAACGTATCCTTTACCTGTCCTGGGTCAAAACCCTAAGACCTTAATGACCCTAAGACAAAAGGAGAGTTAAAGGCCATATGATGTATGATTGTGATATCTGAACACTCACATCTACAGTGATATCAATAACCCACTGAGGTACAGTTTCATTCAGTAACAAGGACTCAGTCTCTCCCCCAGAATCGCGACATAATAACCTGGAATTTGAAGGATAACAATAAAGCTAAGATATAGGAAGCAAGGGGTAGAGAAGTTTAATCAGTATTGTGCATTATTAATCTGACCTAAACAGCGTTCTTCCGCCTGCTTCACCAAAGATGACAGGAGTGTGTGGAGGAACCTGGAAATAGCCGTTGCCCTTCTGTACTCGACTCTCCTGTTCGCCGTTTACTAGAAACCAATTGCATATTAATGCATATATTGGTTGAATCATAGCTATACTACAGAAATATGACTGGAAGTTTTTGTAGCTTGAAATCTAACAGAGAGGCTCTGTTTCAAACCCTAACCTACCAATGTGAGCTGCCTACCTAGACAGTATTTTAAGGCATCAAAGGCATGAACCTGACATGAAGGCTGTTTTAAAACAGTTTTATGCTGCCTTATAAGACACTTCTTGCACGAATAAAACAATCCTAGAATGTTTTAGTTATATAAGTGACAATTTATGAGGGACCATTTTCATCGAAGACAGCAGTTGGCCCTTAGGGAAATGTTTTTTTTTTTTTCTTTTTCTCCCAATTTGGAATGCCCAATTCCCAATGTGCTTTTAAGTCCTCATGGTCTCGTAGTGACTCGCCTCAATCCGGGTGGCGGAGGACAAACCCCAGCTGCCTCCAAGTCTGAGACCGTCAACCCGCGCATCTTATCATGTGGCTTGTTGAGCACACATGGAGACATTTCACGCCATCCACCGCGGCATCAACTCACCACGCGCCACACCGAGAACAAGAACCACATTAGAGCGACCATGAGGAGGTTACCCCATGTGACTCTACCCTCCCTAGCAACCGGGCCAATTTGGTTGCTTAGGAGACCTGGCTGGTGTCACTCAGCACGCCCTGGGATTCGAACTGGTGAACTCCAGGGGTGGTAGCCAGCGTCTTTACCACTGAGCTACCCAAGCCCCCCGAGGGAAATGTTTATTTTAAACAAATGTATTTTTATTCAGTACTGAATTATTAATAAAATTAAGTATATGAAAATACACAAAAAAAAAACATTATTTAATGCTATAGAGTGTTATGTATTTGTGCTTAGTAGAGCATCGAGCTGTTAGCTTAGCAACATGCTAACATCAGACTCTACTGTAATCAACTTTAAGCATTAGCGGAGTCTCTCAAACAATTCTCATTCATAAAGAATTTTGCAAGCAATGTATACATCACAAAGATTTCAGGATAAATTACTAGTCCAGGATACCAGTACAATAAAAACTCAGGATTGTGTTAAAACAGGCTTAAAACTGACCGTCGGTTAACATTTTCAAGTGTAAAAAGACCATTTATACTGTAGATATAAATAATGTTAAATGCATGAAGAGTGTTTCATACCAGTTACTTCCTTTGTAGGCAGTAGATGCTAAATCAGCTCAATAAGGTTTGGAACAGAGCCATAATACCTCTACAAAAAGAAATAAGAATAAAAAAAAAAAAGTTTACCATGGTTAGGCTCGTTTTCCTCTTCTTCCACTGAGTTTATGTGAGTTCTGGGCCAGAACTCCAACAGTGCCTGCAGGAGCAGCCCACCCAGATTTACTGTAACAAGAATAGTTATACAGTATGTTACAAAACTCTGAAAAATTTGCAAAAATGAGGAATACTGAATTTTCAAACAAGTTCACAGAAACTCCCACAAATCTGCAATTGGTCAGACAAACATGTAGTCCCACCCCAAACTCACGACATTGTTCATATTAGTGTTTACTTGGAGTTAAATGAGTATATTTAACAAGGGATATGAAACTGTATTTTAACATCGAAAAGGTTATGCACATCACATTTTTAGTGGCAAGATTTTCATGCTATTTTTAAGAATTCTCACCATGTTTTTTTTTTTTTTCTTAACCCATTGGTAGATTTTATTTATTTATTTTGCTTGAATTTAGGACAATTTGGCTATATTTAAAGGGCTAGTTTTTTGTTTGTTTTTTTTTTTTCAAAAAATAAAATTCTCTCATCATTTACTCACTTTCATGCCGTCCCAGATGTGTATGACATTCTGTCTTCTGCTGAACAAAAACAAAGATTTTTAGAAGAATATTTCAGCACTGTAGGTCCAAACAATGCAAGTAAATTGTGACCATACCTTTCAAGCTCCAGTGGTTAAATATATGTCTTCTGATGCAATCACTTTGGGTGAGAAACAGATCAATATTTAATTCCTTTTTTTAACTATAAATCTCCACTTTCACTTTCACCACATCTTCGCTTCTGAAGATATGGATTTAACCACTGAAGCCATATGGATGATTTTTATGCAGTATTTGTGATCTTTGGAGCTTGAAAGTTTTGGTCACCATTCACTTGAATTGTATGGACCTACAGAGCTGAGATATTCTTCTAAAAATCTTTGTTTGTGTTCAGCAGAAAAAAGAAAGTCATACACATCTGGGATGGCATAAGTGTGAGTAAATAATGAGAGAATTTTCATTTTTGAGTGAACCATCCCTTTAAGCGTGTTTTGCTTGTTTCAAGACAGGCATTTTTTGCAGTCTATGCAAGAAAAATGTAATACATCAGCTATTCAGCACACATTTTAAGGAACAAACTACTTAGTCGTGGCTGTAACTGTAAAAAGAAACAAAGACTATGCAATAATGATTCAATAAGACGCCCTTAAAATGAAATATTTATTATCTTACGTTTAGGGTCAGAACCATCTGGACTTGTAAAACCTGCATCTTTAGCAGCCACCCAAGCTGCAAAGCAATCACTTTCATCCAGCGTAATAGTCAGCATCTAAACAACAGCAAAAAATAATATTATAAAAAAAGTCATTTCCAGTTCTGCAATCTGTAAAATTGTAAAATAGTCACTATACACACACCTGCACATTTTAATTCAATTGTCTATTGAACATAGATGTCTTTCATCATATTACTGTTGTAACCATATTATAAAAGCAATAAACCACTCGAGGCAGGGCGTTACAGCATTACATTACAGTAAAATGTTCTTAAGCATGGTAAAATAAATGTAACAAATGGCCTTTCATAACTAACAGCTTTGTCTGCAACTTCTTGCTAATGGAAAAACCTCTAATACTCACTCCTGTTTTGAGATCTACAGAAAACCAGTTGGGCACATAGACCATCTTGAACCGCTTTTTAATTTCCTCTTCAAAGTCTACTTTCCCCAGGTCTTCCCCCTTACAAGCCTACAAAACACCAAACAACATTCCATGAGGGTTAACCTAAAAAAAAAAAATACCACAAAAGGCGACGGTAAGTTCGCATGATCTGCTCTTACTTTTAGCACATCCCAGAATGCCACACTGTCATTGGTGTCTTTGGTGAGGATGTGTCTCTTGTCATTGAGAATATGACACTGAACGATGCTGGTGTCACCTGAAATCACAGTCAAATTCACAGTGAAGTTTAAATTAATTACAGACAACAGACTAGCACATTTCAAGGATATGGAGCCAAAGTAGCTGAATTCCTTTGGCTCCAAACCTGCAATATGATCCAGTGAATTAAAGGTATTTTTAGCATAAAGAGATGGTCTTACCTTTGATGACCTGCTCTGGCTGTGTGCACAATGGAGTTAAAGGGGCACTGCAGTCGTTGTCAAAGTCCCCAGATGCTCTAAAGTTATGCATTCCCTTTAGAGACTGAGAATGAAAATTAAACGAACAATGACAGATATGAGCTGATTGAACAATGAGATTTTATTTAAATTTAATCTCAATTAGATTGGAGATGTAGGATTAGACATATTTAGGAACTTTTTTTTACATTTAAAGGGATAGTTCACCCAAAAAGAAGGATTTATGAGCATCATTGAACCATGATGACATAACTTTCCTTTTTGGCTGAACTCTCGCTTTAAGGAAAGAAACTGAATTCTGGTTGTGGCTGGTTAATAAACAGTGCTCCTCACCCATTTGTTCACAAATGATTTAGTTGTGGCCACCCAAATGGCTTGAGGAGGATCTGCTGATCGGTCCAACTCCATCTAAATATGTGGTTGAGAGGGAGAGGAAAGTTCAGAAGAGGTTGCAAAGTTTTTATCCTTTTTAAAGTAATATTCTGGGTTAAATACAAGCTCAATCGACAGCATTTGTGGCATAATGTTGATTACCACAAAAAATTATTTCGACTCACCCCTCCTTTTCTTAAAAAAAGCAAATATCGGGGGCCTGGGTAGCTCAGCGAATAAAGACGCTGACTACTACCCCTGAAGTCGTGAGTTCGAATCCAGGGTGTGCTGAGTGACTCCAGCCAGGTCACCTAAGCAACCAAATTGGCCCGGTTGCTAGGGAGGGTAGAGTCACATGGGATAACCTCCTCGTGGTCGCTATAATGTGGTTCGCTCTCGGTGGGGCACGTGGTGAGTTATGCGTGGATGCCGCGGAGAATAGCGTGAAGCCTCCACACGCACTATGTCTCCGCGGTAACATGCTCAACAAGCCACATGATAAGATGCGCAGATTGACGGTCTCAGACGCGGAGGCAACTGAGATTCGTCCTCCGCCACCCGGACTGAGGTAGAGTCACCACTGAAATTGAAGTTACAGTGAGGTATTTACAATGGAAGTGAATGGGGCCAATTTTTGGAGGGATTAAAGGCAGAAATGTGAAGTTTACAATTTTATAAAAGCACTTACGTTAATTCTTCTGTTAAAACTTGTGTATTATTTGAGCTGTTTAAAGTTGTTAAATGGTCATTTTTAAAGTCGTTTTTGGGGGTTGTTGACATTACATCGTCATGTTAACGAAGTCATCAAATTTGCTATAACATTACACAGAAAAGGTTAGTAAGCAATTTTATCACACTAAAATCAAGTTAACACGCATATTGTTTATGTCTTGTGGGTATACTTTTGAAACACTGAGTATTTTAATGTTTACTGATTGGCCCCCATTCACTTCCATTGCAAGTGCTTCACTGTGACCCAGATTCTTGCTTTTTTTGAAGAAAATGAACATTTGTGTTAATCAATATAATGCCAGAATGCTGTTGATTGATCTTAACTTGTATTAAACCCAAAATATTCCTTTAACAGAAGCCTTTATTTAGAATAGAAGCCTTTATTTTGGTCACACATTATACATACATTTTTGCATATATACAGTGAAATTCTTTTTTTCACATATCCCAGCTAAGTGGGGTCAGAGTGCAGGGTCAGCCATGATACGGCGACCCTGGAGCAGATAGGGTCAAGGGCCTTGCTCAAGAGCCCAACAGTGGCATCTTGGCAGTGCTGGGGCTTGAACCCCCGACCTTCTGGTCAGTAACCCAGAGCCTTAACCGCTGAGCCACCACTGCCCCTTAAAAGGGACAGTTCAACCAAAAATGAAAATTATGTCATCATTTACCCGCACTTATGTTGTTCCAAACCCATATGACTTGATTTCTTCTGTAGAACACAAAAGGAGATGTCGGGCAGAATGTTAGCCTCAGTCACCATTCACTTTCATTGCATCTTTTTTCCATTAAATAAATGTGAATGGTGACTGAGGCTAACATTCTGCCTGACATCTCATTTTACATTCCACGGATGAAAGAAAGTCATACCATATGAGTTTAGAACAACATGAGAATGCATAAAGTAATTTTAATTTTTGGGTGAACTATCCAAGCAACGCAAGCTCTAACTCACCTTCAGAACGGGAGCGTTCTCTTCACATATTAGCACACGAATGTCAGGGTTACGCAGGTCTGTGCAGTAAATCTTTCGGTCCCGTCCGCCCGAGTACATGTGTGTGAACACCTCATTCGCCTGCAGGGACCACACTCCCTCATCATGGACTCGGTACGTGGCGATACATCGTTGTTGGCCGAGAGACCACAATCGTATCGTACCATCTGAACTACCAGAGAGACACTAGACAGAGACAAAAATAAGGTTTACATGGCATCTAATGGATAACATTAACAAAAGCAGTGTTTGGTTTGACTTAAAGACTTACTTGAGTGCCGTCTCTGTTTAGTAACAATGATTTGACATTGTCCTTGTGGCCTTTTAACTTCATTAATTTGGCACACGTTCGTGGATCCCAAACTCTCAAGACCTGATGCAAAACACCAAAATGACAAAAAAACACATCCTGTAAAGTGAATCTTATGTAATGACATACAGAAAATGCACCTATTATTGTTTGATTAGCTGATAAGAAGACTTTGATGTGCTTTCTGCCTGTCAATTATTTTGCAAATTCACAGGAAAGCCCATATATGGGGAGCAGGAAGCTGAGAGTGTGGTAGTAAAAGCGGATCATTCAAGTCTGGCAGAAGTTCCAGAACTACTTATCTCGCTTACAGCACCTTTAATAAATAAGCAAAAACCTGTTTGTTTCAAAGTGAAGACACTTGAGCATTAGTAAAATAAGGAAATGCTAACCTTCTCTGTAGATCCTGAGATGATAACTGTTCCTGTCTGATTCATGGCCAGACTGTAGATGGAGTCCTTATTTCCACTCAATGAGGAAGCTGTGACAGAAATTATAAATGTAAGAAGCAGTGCTGGGTAGTAGTGTATTACATGTAATATGGATTACGTATTCAGATTACAAAAATCAAGTACTTGTTCAAATCAAGGATTACATAACTATTTATAATGTGCATAATCAGATTATATGTAATTTTTATGGATTACATGATTACATTTACATGAATAAAAGCTGTGACGGAAATTATGGATGTAATAAGCAAAGCTGAGGAGTAGTGGATTACATGTAATATGGATTACATAATCAGATTACAAAAATCAAGTACTTGTTATTGGATTACACAACTATTTATAATGTGCGTAATCATATTATATGTAAATTTTCATGGATTACATGAATATATTTACACAAATACATGCCAAACTGTTTGAATTTGCACCCTGCATTGAAAACAAAGCATTTCAAACAAGCCCATGTCCACCAGTCCATAATTCTAGACACTCTTCTGTAAAAACACATGTTGCAAACAAACATTTCAGAGGTGTCGGCCACACACAACTTTGAGCTTTTGCACCATGCAAATACACTTCAGCCCATGTTTCAGGATGGCAAAAAATAAAGCACCTGTTATAGGTTAAAGCCACACCTTCTCATGAATAATTATGAGGAGGTACAAATTGTAGATCTCTACATCAAATCTATTGACATTCTCTCATAATTGATTTCAAAGCTGGATAATAAAAAGTTCAATACCTATTCCTAATTTATAATAAAAAAAACTTTAAAATTAAAAATACAAACATGTACTCATTGTGTTTTATCTTGAGTAACATTAATGTTTATGCACCTTTAAGCAGCTTATTTTTACTCAGCAACTGACAAATTTGATTTTATGTTTACTAATGTTTAATGAAAGAAGTGTTTATTGACCCATCGCTAAGCCATGCCTTAAAAGCGTCACTGACCAATCCTGTCTTAGCAAATTTTACTCTGACACACGTTTGCTATTTTCCAATGAGAGTCAATGGGAGTAATGTGTGTTAGAGTAGTTTGAAGCTAGATTTTATAAAAAATAAATTTGGAAAAAATAATCGAAAAAGTTTTAAACATTTTTCGCAAGGTCACTTGTAATAATGACATGAGGTACCCAGAGAGGATACACACAGTGTTTTAATTTCTTAAAAAAAAAACTTTAAATAAATGTCAAAAAGAGCATATTATGGATTAAATTGTGTCAGTCCTCATTCCCAAATGAGCACGAATAACATCAGTGAGGACACCTACATTTCCTCTAAGGTAAATTAAAGCTAATAACGGAACGTACATGTATTGATTCATATAACAGAAAAAGCTATAGTAAATTAACAGTTCACAGCATCAAAATGAGTGTGTTATGAGACGTTATAAGCAGTTCTGTTCACTTAAATAAATGTTATCAGGTGTTTCTTTTCAAGTGGCTGTGATAATCATTTGCCTTTGTTCTGATTCAGAGTTTTGACAGTTTTCAATAAAATTACTGTGTCATTTAACAGTTTCTTTTACAAAAAACCTCAGATAAATATGTTTTACAATGTCACTTTTCATTCCAGCCAACTTGAGAATTTTATCCTTTCCGTTTATGAGAATATTTTGTCAAAAACCGCTCCGTTCACGGCAATCTCCCATTCACTCCTATAGGGAGTTCTGCAGAGCCTGTCAGAATGAGCAAGCGACCGTAACCAAGGGGAGCAGAGCTTAGTGAAGGGTACTTAATACATTTAAAATTAACAATTAGATCTTCATCAAAATATGAAATGGGTAATCCAAAAGTTAGATTACCAAAAAAGTGTAATCTTAAAGATTACATAACGTATTACAATTAAATTTGTGTCATTTGTAATAAGTACCCAAATTACATTTCAGAAGTAATCTGCCCAGCACATAAGTACTGCACTCACTGCACTAACGCAATATTATAAATAATCATATAACTACAGACCAATTTCAAATCTTCCTTTCATGGACAAAATCATTGAAAAGTTTGTTTTCAATCAGCTGAACAATTTCTTAATCTCGAACGGTTACTTGGACAATTTACAGTCTGGTTTCCGACTGCATCATAGCACAGAGACGACGCTCATAAAGATCCTTAATGATAATCGACTAAATACTGATTCAGGCAAAATATCAGTGCTGGTATTATTAGATCTCATTGCTGCTTTTGACACTTTTGACCACAACATTCTCCTAGACAGATTGGAAAACTGGGTAAGACTCTCTGGGACGGTCCTCAGCTGGTTCAGGTCATACCTAGAAGGGAGGGGCTACTATGTGAACATAAGCAACTATGAATCTGAGTGGACATCCATGACGTGTGGAGTCCCACAAGCCTGTATATGCTCCCACTAGGCCAAATTATGAAAAAAGAATCAAACTGCATACCATAGCTATGCAGACGATACCCAGATCTATCTAGCCCTATCGCCAAATGACTAAAGCCCCATAGACTCTCTGTGCCAGTGCATTGATGAAATTAACAGTTGGATGTGCCAAAACTTCCTTCAGTTAAACAATGACAAGACAGAGGTCATTGTATTTGGCAACAAAGGCAAAATTCCAAAGGTGAATACATACCTTGACTCCAAGGGCCTAAAGACAAAAAATCAAGTAAGAAATCTTGGTGTCATTTTGGAGTCAGACCTTAGTTTCAGTAGTCACATCAAAGCAATAACTAAATCAGCCTATCATCTAAAAAAATGTAGCCAGAATTAGATGTTTTGTATCCAGTCAAGACTTAGAGAAACTTATTCATGCATTCATCACCAGTAGGGTGGACTATTTCAATGGACTCCTAACTGGCCTTCCCAAAAAGACCATTAGACACCTGCAGCTCATTCAGAATGCCACTGCCAGGATTCTCACCTGAACCAAAAACACTGAGCATATTACTCCAGTCCTCAGGTCTTTACACTGGCTTCCAGTTACATTTAGAATGGATTTTAAAGTACCATTACTCATTTATAAATCGCTCAATAGCCTAGGACCTAAATACATTTCAGATATGCTTGTTGAATATAAACCTAACAGATAGGGGTGTAAATCGGATGTTTCATCACGATACAATCTTATATCGATTCTCTCGGCCTGCGATCCGATATTTGCCGATACTTCAAAGTCTGCCGCGATACAATTTCGATTTGATTCAGGGCCCTGCGATCGATATTCCGATATTATGTGCCTATTTTACACAATCAATTCATTTTTCTTTGCCCTCAAATGCAACCAAAATATAATTTGAATATTTTATTGAGCTCTCTGAAAAGTGCAAATTTAGTATCCACATTGGGACATCCACAACAAAATAAGGTACTTCAGATGTTGAAAAAATTATACAGATAATAATATAAAAAATAACGTCACACACAAGTGATCATCAATCGTTTGATTACAGCCTATTTTTCAGCTGAATCCAATTCAAAGTACTTACATACCCATGACTTGTTTCCAACTATCCGTGCTATCCACGGTTGTGAAACATTCTGTTACAGTTAACTGGGATAAATGTTAGTAAGGGTGTTGAGGTGTAGATGTGTAAAGTCTTATAACTGATGCTAGTGCTGGGCAGCAGGTGATTTCTCTTTCCCTCATTAGTGCTGTTCAGAATGTCGGCATTGTCAAGACGTTTCACATGGTTGATGCTCCATGGTACTTTAAAATAGCAAATTCTCATGTACAATTCAAACGGATCGCATGCGCAACCATATCGATGGAAGCCCGAATTAATCGCACATGTGAGCCACTCTGCGTTTGTCACGAGAGCTCACATTTTAAAGAATGCCTGGTTCACGTGCTCGCACTGATCCTGTCACTGGAGCTTGGGTTTCGTGGGAAGCCCAATTGATGCACGCGCACGGATAGCAGAGTGCAAATTGGCTTCACAGACCCTGTGCACATTCTTGTCCCACATGAAAACTTATTTAGCACTCATAAAATGAAATGAATGTAATAAGGCTGCTTCATCGCCTGATGGAAATGCGCATGGACGTAGCTGACATGAGAGTTTTAAAATAAAGATGCATCTTTAAAAAAAGTCTATATCGATATTTACGTGTTGTATCGATAACATTGGATTGTTGGTTATTGGAATGATGCATCAACCAAGATCGATGGATCGTTACACCTCTACTAACAGACCTCTCAGATCATTAGGCTCAAGTCAGATAGACATACAGAGAGTTCACTTAAAACAAGGTGAGACAGCGTTTAGCTATTATGCCACCCGCAGCTGGAACCACCTTCCAGATTAGGTTAGATGTGCTCCAACAGTAGCTACATTTAAATCCAGACTGAAAACACATCTGTTTAGCTGAGCATTTATTCACTGAGCATTGTGTTGCACTTAATGACTTCATTGAATCATTTTGCTTTTGTCTTTCTTTCATTTTAATTCATCTATTTTATTTTTATATAACTTTTCTCAATGTGTTTACAATTTTTGGTTATCCTCTGTTTAATCAGGGAAGGTTAATAACAGTCATGGATGGTGTTAACAATTTAATATTCTTATTCATTTTAATCATTTTAAGTTTTTTTCAAATGTATTACTTTTTATTCTTATTTCATGTTCTTGTTTTGTTTTTTGTATCTTGTATTTTCTTTAAAATGTATACGTAAAGCACTTTGAATGCCATTGTGTATGAAAAGTGCTATTATAAATAAACTTGCCTTGCCTATTCGTTTTATTAATGCATGTTACTTGTTTTATTGTGAACGATTCAAATTTGACCTCGTGATATTTAATCAGAATGTCATAACTTGCTCTTCCGGTGATATGACTGCTGATGTTTACAAGTTTTTAGTCAGTTGTAACCCCGCACCTTTAAGAGTTATGTAAACAAACCTGCTGTCAAAGCAGCTAATGCTGATATGAAGATGTGTATTTTTGGCTGTTTCCCTCTTAAAATCCTGTTCCCTTGGTTACGGGCCCGCTGGCTTGAATTTACTTTTCAAAGGAGGAGGAATATGGCAAATTCAAGGCGAATTCTACAATACAGGTCGGATTGTGCTGGAGTTTATTCATATTTTTTAATGCCCGTATCTTCGGATGCACAGCACGAGTAAGTGTTCTTTATTATTTATATTTAGTGTATTGTGATTCAAAACGTTGAGATCTTTTACTCGCTTGTTTCTCATTCATCTGCACTGGGCTCCAGCTTCGTCACATAGATGGCGATGTGCTGTGTACGTTCGTGGGCTGGTTATTGATTAATGTTGTCAGTTAGATCATCGTTTGGTTCTCAGATCAGTGGGGCATGGTGGAAAGGGTATGTGTCTGTCTGTGTATCATCTGCAAACTCACAATCAGATCTGCCTCCATTCCGGTATGCAACGCCCACTTTTCACAATCCAATCAACAACCGATGGATAAAATCAAGTCCCCCTCCTTACATCTTTTTTCTTGTTCAATAAGCCGTTTCACTCGGAAATACGTCACAATACGGAAGAAAAATCGGTCGCAACTTCCGTTTCATGCCAGACTTGTTAAAGCAAGATGGTGAAAAGGGGAGCAAGTACACTTACTAGTGACTGTGTTATTCGAGGCGGTCAGAGCTGTCAGTGTGTTCACATCCCACAGGAAGATCTGCCTGTCCAGTCCGGCTGAAGCCACCAACTCCTTGTCCTTTGCATATGCTAAGGATTTGACATAGTCCTGAAGCACGAAGAACAACCACCATTAACATCCTCAGCATAATTTCATATAAAGCCTCAAACTTATATTGCAGAAACAGTATGATCTTTCTCAAAATCTCAAGTTTTCGCTTCTCGATAACAAGGTACCAGGCTGATACAATGAGCACTTCGAAGGATAAAACTAGATGCTGAATTTGCCAAAGATTTGGAGGTTTGTGGCATCAGATCTTTGAAAGATATTTAAGGGTTTTATTTGAGGCAGCTGCTAGCAAGTAAAAAAAGATATCCACCAGCAGAACTTTATATATTACTTTGTTTCCTGAGATATGTTCATGATGTAATTGGAACTTTGGGATTGATACGATGACATTTCATTCTTATTTCTTCTTCTATTACGAATTCAAACGTATCAAACCCCTAAACATCGACCCCTAAAGTAAAAACTTTAAACTAAGTATCATTCAGTACAAACCAACCTTATGTGTCCGTAACGTAGACATGCAGAATCCCTTGTGTGCATTCCAAACTTTCACTGTGGTGTCCGAGGAGGCTGATATCACTGTAAGATAGACCAATACACTTAAACAGGGCAAAATGCTGGACTGAGATAAACACCCATCGGTGTCTAAATATATTTGATCAAACAGTTAAAGTGACATTCTGTGTATCTGTGACTTCAGAGCAATGCATAAACGTACATGTTTTTCCATTGCAGCAGAGGATGATGTCATTCACCCAGTCTGTGTGATGCTCCATTGAAGCGATATAAGGGTCCTGCTGTAATAGTAAACAGCTTTTAGTTCAGTCGTGTCAATCGAAATGATGATAGAATTTTCATTTTTGAGGTGAACGGTCCCTTTAACAACATTGCCAATGCACAGTAAACATGGACACACAGCAACAAAACTAGGGACTAGATGCATTTACTATTTATTTACAAGTCATGGAATAAAAAATGCAGAATTGTACTTTGTGTTGATTGACACTCCATATCCTGATTATGGAATCTCGGCCGGCAGTAAACAGTCTATTTAGAGTGGGATCCAACTGAAGAGCATTAACACCATTACGACTGTACTTCTCAACCTCATCTCTAATCACATAGGAAACCTGTGAACAAATGACAATAAATAACAGTTCATAAGACATTTAGAGACTGAATGGTCAACTACACATTACTAAAGTAAAAAAGCAAGCTGTTGAGCAAGCTAAGGCATTTATGCCTCATTACATATGTGATCAATATCATTTGCATAACTATTAACATTTGGATTTGAGCCTACATGAAAGACTTTTGTCCTCTATACATACAGTCATTGAGAAACCAACTGTATTTAATGATCAAATCACTTTAATTACGTACACTGGCCCCAAAATCGTCATTTAACAGTCTACAGACTCTTAAAATGTATGAATGTCATTAAATTCGATAAGAAAATGTCAAACCAAGTGGCATTTGCAAACACAAACTTCACTTGTCTGAGCTATTTAACTGCTCCCAGAGTGATTTTAGTGGATGATTTTGGTCATGTTTCCATTTTATATGACTATGGCAATCATGCAGTACTTTGGTAAACAACAAAGCACCATGGTATGATCATTTGAAACCTTCACTGCACCTTTGTAAGGTTGGAAACGTTATGCTCTGTAAATATTACGGACGGAACGCTGATTAAAGGCAGCACAGGTCTGTTACATATCCTATCATTTGCAGCAGTGAAATATTATCTGTGAAATTTCACCTGGATTTTCCTCCTTCCTGCTGCGTTCTGCCTGTGATGGGACGACATCTTGCTTGTTGACGATAACAGACTGCGTCACTTCCGGGGGATGACGCGTTCGGATTTGGGCCAAAAGCGGGCGTGGTCTCGCACAATGTGGATTATTGTTAATAACGCTGCAGAAGTAGCATGTAGACGGCGCTGTCACGTGATACTTCTCATCGCTGATCAGAATGAATTATATATATATATATATATATATATATATAATTATTATTGCTTTATACAAGAACAATCAAGACAGAAATGTTCATTCAAATAAAAAAAAAAAAATAAAAAAAAAAATGAAAACAATAAAAAAGTGCCAGAGGATAAATTAAATTATTTACAATAAAATGATGCATAGGAGGGCCAAATTACTTAAAATTAAATCATTAAATAATTATTGAAATATTTAAATAAATTATAAAATTTGTTTGTATTATAAATTTTATGAACAATTTCCATATATATATATATATATATATATAATTATTAAATGGATCATTAAATCACTAAATAAATAAAAAAATTTCCCTTATATTTCATTTTAGCATTAGTTTACATACATGTTCATTTTACAATTATCTTTGAGTTGATTCTTCATTTAAGTATGCGCCTTGTCATTTTTTAAAAATCTTTTTTTATTATTATAATTCCTACAACATATTATAATAAAAGGTCATTGTACAAATGGCTGGTACAACAATTATCAGTTGAAGGAATAACATCAAATGGAACAAATAACTAAAAAACTAATTAGGCAAGAAAGGTGTCATGTTTATGTTATTTGTTCTTGTTTTAATGTGTTTTATTTTCAAGTTTAGTTCCTGTTCCTGTCATGTCATGTGATTTCCTGTTCCCTCGTGTGATCTTGTCATGTCTTTCCCCTGTTCATGTGTCTTGTTTTCATTAGTTCATTGTTTGATTACTTTGTTATTAGTCTTGTCTTTTAATTGGTTTAAGTTAATTTAGTCTTTTTATCTTGTTTATAGTTTAGTCTTGTGATTGGTTGTCTTGTTTACCTTTTACCCATGTCCTTGTGTTTAAGCCCGCATGTTTGCCATTGTGTAGTGTCAGGTATTGTTAATGTAACGTGGTCCATAGTCGTGGTCCATAGTCAGGAAAAAAAATATATATTTAAATGGAAGATTAAAAGACTCATCTATTTAGCCAGGCATACACCTAATTCTTCACCACACAATTAGGCTGCTTTGGTTAGGTCTTCCGGAAACAGAAACATTTATCATCATCTATAAATCTGCAATAAATTAAATGGCATCTATGCTAATATTATTCTATTTGTTTCCCTGTCTCAACCTCGGGATTCATATCCCGAGGTCACCAGAACCAGCCAGATCCAGCTCCGTTCCAGCTTGCTGTTGGACTCCACTGCTACGTGTCTCTGAGTGATGATTACAAAATGCTGCAGGTGCCAGCCAGACATCACTTCAGTCTATTAAATGGACTTCAGAGGATGAATTGATGCCAACTCCAACCATAAGACATGGGTTACTTCATATGCCATTGCCTGAAACTTCGACTTACGATAGACCTCGCTGAAATTACTGGCCAGTTGAACTGTGATGCACCTCACTGATCTCTGCCTGCATCACCTCGGTCTAATGATGGACTTCACTCTTAAAATGGAATACATAGACTATCAATTAATTACCAACAAAAGCCTTCATCAGCCAACTAACAAAGGACAATGGATCAATGTGAACTTCTGCAGTTAATCCAGCATGGACTTCAAAGACATTAGTCATTAAAAACACAGTTCATACAAAATTTTGTTTAAACACTGATGCTTATGACTTCCTTAGTTTACTAATTTTAAACCACGACTTGCACTGAACAAATAACTAATATTGGCATTACATTCATGCTGTTTAGCCAGAGGGGATCTGGCCCCCACAGTGAGCCTGGTTCCACCCAAGGTTATTTTTTTCTCCATTAACCAACATCTTATGAGTTTTGTGTTCCTTGCCACAGTCACCTTCGGCTTGCTCACCTGGGATGTCTAAATACAATTATTATTTAATTAGTTATTTTTATACACACTTCATAATCGTATTTAATCAAATTACACAATGATCACTCAAAGACTTTATAGATATTACAGTTTCATTTTTTTGTTAATGCATGATTTTCTGTAAAGCTGTTTTGAAACGATGTGTGTTGTGAAAGGTGCTATACAACTACAAATGACTTAAAGGAAATAATAATTTAAGATAATAAATTAAAAGGTAAAAAGTTCAAAGGCAGTGCAAATTTTTGTTCTAAGTGTTTTTTGTTTACAGTGATTGATATTGTATTCAAATGTTTAATCACTTTTAACCCTCCTATTGCATTCAAAATTTGCATACACCTTTTGCATTCGTGGGTTAGTTTTGACCCGGTGGAGTTTTAAGCTTATAAAACATCCAATTGTTTTCATCAAAAACCCTATCATAGCTCAATGTTAACTTCTTAGCTGTTCATACATGTAAAAAGATCTATATATTTGGCATGTTAACTGAAAAATATAAATGTTATGTATGATGTCAGTTTTTTAAATAAAAAAAGTAGAAATTCTTTAACATTTCAAAATATACATTAACTTCAGCTAAACCAATGTGACACATGTGAAGATATATATATATATATATATATATATTTTATCAAGGTTTATATGAAATTTCATTTGAATATAACATTGCATTAAATTTATATATTTAATTATTTATTAAATAATTATATGAATATATGAATATATTAATAATTTATTTATATAAATATTTAAAGTGAGAATTTCTAGTAAGTCTCCTATTAACTTCCATGTTAATTAAATACTCATAACTGCTGAAAAACAACTCAGTAGTCAAAGTCTACGCAACCAAATATTTTTTTTTTCCAACCAAACAACATAAAAACAATACAGATACACAACATCTGTACTTGTGCACAATGTTTTGTATGTTGATGTGTGATTATGCTGCAAGCTGGTTCATTATCAGATCAGTCTGTTGAGGCCAGCAGAGTAAAATATGGACTTTTCTTCCTTCAGTCCTTATTCAGACAATGTATGCTTGAACTTATGCTTTTGTCACACCTCCCTTTAGGCAGCTTTTCTTGCATCTGTTTTGTCAGTTCTGTGTGTGTGTGCATGAGACTGTATGTGTATGTGAGTGCACGTCTGTAAACAAGATGCAGTCCCATTTTGAGACAAAAAGTGTGTGTGTGAGTATGGGAAAGAAGCTAAATGTAAATAAAGTACTTTTAAGAAAAATCAGATTCATAAATGTGCAGAAATATCTACATAATATCATGTGTAAAGCCACAATTAATGCCCGGGTCAAAATTGACCCAAGAATGCAAGAGATGTAACAATTTTACAAAAACTGTTATATATCTCAAATAATTTCTTCTAAAAATCAGGAAAAAAATTAATTTTGTTACTTTTGGTAGTCTTGACAAAGTCACACAGTTTGGTTCCAGTACAAAAAACTGTGTGCTATTTAAAAATTATGATTTACCTCTACCGGGTCAAAAATGACCTAAACGCAATAGGAGGGTTACACATTTATTAATGTAAAATTTACATACATTTATAATAAAGCCAGCACTTTCTTTTTGGGATCAGACTCAAAATACCCAAAAAATAAAAATGTTAAAATGCACTGAGAATCTTTGAAAGATATTATTTGTAATAAACAAACTAATGTCTTTCCAAAGTTGTTGTGTGTAGTGACATGACCAAAATACATGGAGAAGAGCCTCATGTCATTTTCACATTAAGCATTACAGCTATCAGCACATCACTCAACGACAATGGGCGTCACCTTTCAAAGCAGGACGTCCTCTTACAGAATTACCTTCTCACACAGAATCAACACATATGCCAATGTTACAGTAATTTACAGCATTTAGTATTTACTGTATATTATTATAACAAGCTCAGCCATAGTTGCAGTGTGAAAAAAAAGTGCCTATAAATTCACTAACTATAAAGTTCAGAGAAATCCATTTTAAAAGATGACGTCGCACTTTCGTTGAGTGATGTGCTGATAGCTGTAATCCTGAAAATGAAAATGACATGAGGTGCATGTTTCAATAATAAAAAAATAAAAAACCCAAAGATTATTCTAAAATGAAAATGGATTTATTTCAATATTTATTTAATGATTTAAGTTTGAGTAATTTGGCCCTCCATACCTTTAAGCATCTCTGCAGTTCATTTAAGTTGTCCTGCTGTGTGACAATTTTCTTAAAAAATTTATGGTCTCTCAATTAAATGAAGTAATAAAAAAATTGCCTTTAAAGTAGTTTTTGATGCTACAACTGCTTGAAAGTGAGCCATGAGTTATTTGGCCATAAACTTATTTGCAGGTTTTTATTGAGTGTAATTTCCAAAGCAACAAGCATGCTAATCTTTAAAGGTGCACTCAGTGACATTTTTGTTTTTGTCATCTTGGACTTACACTGACACCAAGTGGTGTGGATGCAGCATCATTTAAAATCAATAGTTTTCGATTTCAGATGCCATTATAGAAATGTAGTATTCACAGTCAGCCATGATTACTTCAATCAATGAGTGAAAGTGTCAAATAACAGGACGGTTACTGAGATTAAGCGAGTAGTATTCGGCTGGTCATGTGATTCTAACATGGCAGCCCCCATGTGCGGACCCTCTCCATGCAGAATAAAACAGCTTTTAAAAGTTAACTGATATGACTGGAGTCTTCATCTCATGTGAGTTGTCATGATTTTATACAAATGTTTCTGAAACCGAAAAGGGAACGGGTGTAATGTCATTTAGAACTAAATCTGGCAAAAAAGGTGTTTTGAGTTCGTTTCGGTGGTTCGTTACATGATCTTCACAGCAACGAGAAGACTCTTCGCTCCCCTGCAGTGTATTGTGTAGGTCCCCTTTGTGCTGCCAAAACAGCGCCAACCCGCATCTCAGAATAGCATTAGCAATAGCTATAGTTCTCACCACAATTGTACAGAGCTTTTATCTGAGTTAACGTAGACTTTGTCTGTTCAAACCAGTCTGGTCATTCTCTGTTGACCTCTCTCATCAACAAGGCGTTTCAATCCACAGAACTGCCGCTCACTGGATGTTTTTTGTTTTTGGCACCATTCTGAGTAAATTCTAGAGACTGTTGTGTGTGAAAATCCCAGGAGATCAGCAGTTACACAAATACACAAACCAGCCCATCTGGCACCAACAATCATGCCACGCTCCAAATCACTGAGATCACAATTTTTTTCCTAATTCTGATGGTTGATGTGAACATTAACTGAAGCTTCTGACTTGCATCTGAATGATTTTATGCACTGCACTGCTGCTACACGATTGGCTGATTAGATAATCGCATGGATGATTGTTGGTGCCAGACGGGCTGGTTTGAGTATTTCTGTAACTGCTGATCTCCTGGGATTTTCATGGCTAATTTAAGCAAATTTCACTGGTAAATATAATAAGTAAATTTACTTAAAGTGATAGTTCACCCAAAAATGAAAATTCTCTCATCATTTACTCACCCTCTTGCCATCCCAGATGTGTATGACTTTCTTTCTTCTGCCAAACACAAATCAAGATTTTTAGAAGAATATCTCAGCTCTGTAGGTCCATACAATTCAAGTGAATGGTGACCAAAACTTTCAAGCTCCAAAAATCAAGTGAATGGGTGCCAAAATATTGAGGCTCCAAAAAGAATGTAAAGGCAGCATAAAAGCAATCCATTAGACTCCAGTGGTTAAATCAATACCTTCAGAAGTGATATGATAGGTGTGGGAGAGAAACAGATACAATTTTAAGTAAAATTCTTCTCCCTGCCCAGTAGGGGGCATATGCATGAAGAATGTGAATCATCAAAAACACAAAAAGAAGAATGTGAAAGTGAAAGTGGAGATTGACTGAGCAGGGAGAAGAATTTATTGTAAAACTTCACTAAACTATCTGTTTCTCTGAAGACATTGAAGACCACTGGAGTCATATAGGTTACTTTTATGCTGACCTAAGTGATTTATGGAGCTTCAAAATTTTGGCACCCATTCACTTGCATTGTATTGTGCATTTATTTTTTGAATGTCCCTGTTTATCTTCTTTTTGGCATGAGATGTCACAGTTTCTGAGTTTGAAAATTAAATTTTACTTAGCCCTATCAACAGTTTTACTTCACTCGAATGAATAAGACATTTAAAAAAGAAAAGTGTATGTTATTGATTCGTTTTTGTTATTAGGACAATTTTATATTCATCAAAGTAAGTAATGGATTGATTTAAAATCCAACTTTGTTCATTTCCAAACAGCCCTTGAAATTTATTTTGAATCGATAAAATTTTCTTTGTGTCTTTGTTAAATGAATATGTTTGTGACGCCCTTTTGTTTTTATTTATTTTCTGTTGTGTTTTAATTTGTATTTGTACTGTTTGTGTCAAATGTATGAAAACTTGTTGAATTGTTTTGTATTTTTGAAATTCATTAATAATAATAATACTAATAAAAAAGCTGTTGCTACTGAACAGGAAACGAGAGAAGCGCGAGTCCCATGCGTGTCTCCATAGAAGCGCCATCCGCTGGTCTGGTGATGTAATACCACTATGTTAAACTTAATTAGAAAAGTTCTAATAATCTAAAAATAAAGGGGATATCTGTTTTTATCTAAAACTTTAATAAATTGAATTTTTATGACCAATTACATTTGAATTGTTAAAATGATTGAACAGATAACAAATATAGTAGTTTGAGAATATAGATTATAAAATCGTCACCAGATTATCTCAATTAAAAAAATGCTTTTGCAACACCTCCCTTTAGGCAGTTTTTCCTTTGAAATAGTTTATTACATTTGTTTTGTCAGTTCTGTGTGTGAGTGTGCATGAGACATGTGTATTTTTTTAGGAAACGCTTATCTGTGACCACAATTTTGTAGTCAGTTTTCATCCACAGAAAATAAAGTCTCATGACTAGACCCTGACGGAATTTTCTGATTTTTTTATTTTATTTTTTAACACGGTAAAATGTGTCAAATGGAGCAGAGAATACTCTTATTGGTAGCTGAAAGCATCATCAAATATTTAAAATACAAACAAATTACCGGTGGGGAATAGAGGGGAAAAAATAGAGGGGATCAGCTGGAGTTTAACTAGTCCCACCACAATGCAACAAAGCTGAAACAGGTTTATCAGTGTTTTGTTGTTTTTATTTTATTTTATTTTACTTTATTAGGCCTTTATTGCTTTTTACATTTATGCATTTAGAAGCTTTCGTCCATAGCGACTTTTTTTTACTTATTTGTTTATCAGTACATGTGTTCCCTGAGAATCAAACCTTGTGACCTTGGCATTCCCAGCACTACCAGTTGAGCTACAGGAACACAATATATCATATGTGTTAACAGAAATAAAAGAAACAATATTTTAACAGTAAAAATAAACATGAATAGACCAGATTTCCTCAATTCCTTTTTATAGGCTAGTTAATAATTTTTAAGAGTTAATCATGAAACATTCTCCATTGTGGCTCTGATAGTTACTGCACATTGTTTACTCTGTAGTGCTGATCAATGCACCTAAGTAAAACCCCATCAGAGTTACGTCACAATAATGCATGGCAGTTTACTCAACATTTCCTTCTGTAAAATCAGTTCGAAAACACTAGGTTAGTGTACGGAACCATACAGTTTAGTCAAAATATAATCTTTAAATAGGGACCTGACAGAGTTAAAAAAACATTTTTTACTTCTCTATTAGATGTATTTATCTAAACTCTCCATAGCTTCCGTTTTTTGGTACTGTTTCCATTCTTCTGGAATTTCACCATGTCCCTGGAATGTTTTTTTGTAGTAATTTTCCAGATCTTTCTGGAATCTGCACACAAACCACTTCCAGTATGGCAGCTCAGAGAGGTCAGGGGTGATGCTCCAGTTAGCATATTTTTGACCTCCTTTTCTGTAGTCTTTCCAGGGGACTTTATCATCTGAGGAATTTGGATAAAAAGATCGATCACTTGCTACCGCTGTTGTGCAGATATTAACAGACAAGTTTGTTGTTCCTCTGTAAAACCACCCATTCAGTCCATTATTACGGTGGAAAGGAACACTGTGATCTCCAGGATGGTCTTCCATTGTGTTGGTGCAGATGGCTTTACAGAAAGGACACTGAACCCAACAGCACTGACAGAAGTGGTCAAATAAAATCTCATCTGGCCTCTTCCTGCACTTTTCCATGTTTATGTCAGTAATGCTTTTAAACCTGATGTGTAGCTTTGTCATCCTCTCCTTTAAACTGTCACTTAAAACCGTCTCAAGAAAATCCAAGTCTTTAATGTCTTTGAGATCAATACATGAATTTCCTGAGAATTTCAGCTCATCTGTTAGGGTTTTCGTGAAGCTTCTCATCCACATGTCGCCATCTCCTTGCTTCTTCTTCACCTCCACTGTCGCAACTTGCACTGCATTACTTACAACCCGCTCTTTTTGTTTTAAATTTCCTATGAAAATTTTTAGAATCATTTTGCTCTGTTTGGTGAAGTATATGTCCACTTTATGTTTTATGAATTGTTTGAAGTGTTGTCTGGGATTGTGAATGTATTCTATGTACTGTGCAAAGTCCTCCTTCTTTGCAAGGGATTTCAGAATGTGTTTCTCCAGATTTGGTCTGTTCTCTCGTAATGCTTTTATGTCAGACCTCATCTGTGCGGCCAATCCAAGAGCAGTTTCGTTGTAAACTGCTTGCAGGATGGATGGTTCTAGGATGCTGCAGATCCACTCACTCAGTATGGTTGTTGTTGTTGCACCTCTATTGTAGTTCTTGAAAATGTTGCAATATTGAGTTTTCTGCTTCTCGAGATAAATTCTTGGATCATTTGCTTCCCTGAATTGTTTGTGGAGTTCGGTAAATGTCTGACTTGCAATGTAACACACATGAAGACAGAGATCTATGCTAAACTCCTTTTTCAGTATGTAATTTTGGTTCACTGATTGATGTTGCTGTACTGACTTTTTAACACAGTCTGTTATTTCCTGAATGTAACTGTCACTGAAGCCCCGTTTTCCCACTGGTGAGTTCTTTATTATTTTCTCAGTTTCCTGAACAGTTTTATGAATTAGATTCCTTACCGAATAATGATATTCAGCTATTGGGTCCTTGTTCTCTGTTTGTTTTTGTATCCCTGTAAAATATTTGAAGCCTGAAAAGATTTTTTGAGCTGGATACATTAGTAACTGCTTAACTTTCCCACCCTTGCTTTTCTTGGAGTTCTCGCCAGCTTCCTCTGAAGATACAGTGTCATCAGAATGCTCTAGATGCTTCTTTAGTACAATATAGTCACAATAATCACTCCGACTGCATATCGTTTTATAATCTGTCTGATTGAATCGCTCATGTACAAAATTTATTTCATGGTTTTCAGATAAGATCCGTGTGACATCCTCCCAAAAGTTGAAGCCTTTCAGTTTAGGAGTATCCTCTGTCATTTCAGTGACCCACTTACTCCACATTGTGTCAAATTCCCGCTGCAGCACATGTTCATCTATGTCTTTACCTTTCAGCCTCAAAGCTAGTTCCTTGCTCCGACTGAAAAGCTTATTTTCATACTCTGTCCTTTTTGTATCAAGCTTCTCCTTGGCTATTTTTTGTTCAATCGCTTCATCCAACTTTCTTTTTGTTCCCTTCACAAGGTCATCATGAAGATCTTTAATTCTGGTTTCAAATCTTCCTCGCCATTGACACAGAATGTCTTTGTCTCTGTCCTCCTCAAAGTAAGATGTTACGGACTTTTCTACTTCGTATTTTGTCTTCCTCATGTCATCCAGCAGGTCACTTTCCTGAACCTTAATGTTTCCATTGGCAATTCTGTTGTAGAATCTTTCTTCAATATTCAGCATGGCACTCCTGAGGCTCCAAGTCCAGTCGCTGTACTTAGTTTCCAGTTTTCTGTATGCTGCAATCTCTAGTGTGTTTTTGAAGCTGAATACAAAGTTTTCATTCAGCAGTGCATTCCACAGATCACTGATACGAGTTTTGAACTGTGACAGTGTAACGCAACTAGCCTTAGAAGCTTTTGAGAGAATGGTGTTCTTCAATTCCTGTATATTTCTGCTGTAGTCTGGATTTGGAGGTGCCATGGGTGGGCTGCCCTCCCAAAGCTGTGCAAAATACTTCACATCATCCTGGACGTCAAATGCAATGACATCGCTGAAAAATTCTGTATCACAGTCTTCTTCTTTAGCAGCGAGTTTTGTCATTTCATCCAGTTTCTCTTGAAGTCGTCTCCTTCCCTCCATGTTTTTCTCTCCAGCTGTGATGTCTGAAACATTCTGATGCACAAACATGCAGCTTGGATTCAGTCTGACCTTCTTCATCCTCAGGACAGCCTGAACAACAATCTGAAGAATGTCCTGCATCTCAGATGTGTTTTCTCCAAAGATGTTGATCAATGTCATATTCCCAAGACCAACAACAAATGTGGCCATTTCATTGTCATGATTTCTTGTTGACCTTCCAGCCAGTTCTAGGGCACGGAGTCCCTCAGTATCAACAACTAGAATATAGTCAAACTTCAGCTGTGCTTTCATCTCCTCTGACACTCTGATCAGTTGCATGAAAGCTCCTCTAGTGCACCTGCCAGCGCTGACTGCAAACTGCAGTCCAAACATGGCGTTCAGCATGGTGGATTTCCCAGAGCTCTGGATCCCTAAAACTGACAGCACAAAGACTCTCTGGTTTCCTAAGTTCTGGATGAGTTCATCAAGAACAGCAGTAACCCAGATTAGAGGAACATGAGCAGCATCTCCATCCATCAGCTCCAGTGGAAATCCAGACATCATCATCCTTGCGGCAAGCCTTGGAAGAGAAGAGAAGTTTAACTTCAGGTCTTTCTTGTTCTTCTTCATACATGAACATGATTCATATATCTGACCGATCTCCCTCAGCAGGTGTTCCAAGCCGAAGGTTGCAGCTTGTAGTTTCTCAGTTATTTGCTCAAGTTCTATTTGTTCAGCTGTCAGTTGTTGTGATTTCTCATGTTGTTTTTTAAGATTTAGGACCGCTGACCACTTTTCATCATACTCATGGTGAAGGGCTGAGAGACTTTCAGTGGTGAAGTCATCCAGTAGGATTCCCAGCCATTTAAGAAAATATGCAGTTTCATTTCCTTCTTGTGAATTCAGGTTTTGAATAAAGAGTTGGATAAACTGACTTAGGACAGATGTTTGCTGCTGTTCACGGATTTTATGCATTTCTGATTGCTTAGAACATTTGATCTTTTCTATGTTGTTTCCTTTATGCACTTCTCCCAGTGTAGGTCGATGTAGTTCTTTATTCTTCTGGCACCACTGGTGCCACAGTTTCCCCTGACATGGCAGAAATGATTCTTTGATTTCTGTCAGATGTATATTCTTCAGTAAACCCATCATCTTCTGTGCTGCCTCTTTTCCTTTCTTGCAGTCATCATTATCATCCTCATCTACTCTGATGATATCTGAGTGCTTAGCCACATCTTCAAGCTTGAAAAAGGATGGTGATTTGGAAGATAATTCTGGATTTGAGAGTCCATTTTTTATAGCTCTTCTGAGTTCTTCAAATACATCAGACTGATTTCTGTCTTTCAAGCCAATTTTGTATTTCCCTTTTCGTATTTGTGTGATAACTGAATCATTCTCGGTAAGAAGGCAGATGAATGGCTTCGAGCCCTTGTAGAAATTTTGGATCTTTGTCATGTTGTTGTCATTCCTGTTAAGCTGTGGTAAAATAACTACATTTACAGAGGCCATTTCAGTCAGGATATCCAGCTGCTTCTCATTGTCTCCTGCATCACCATGTAGATTACAGAATGCAACACAGTCAGTAAATTTATCTGTTTCCTCTCCAGAGGGGCAGTACCAGGCAATCTCCACAACTCCATCCATCAGCACTCTGGTTCTGCTGCTGCCTGGGCAGTTCCTGTGGAAAAACGTATTGTGTTTCTCATTGATCAGGTTGTTCATCAGCTGAGACTTGGATGAGGACACTGAGCCAAACCTGAAGAAAGCCACCATTGGAGTTTCTGCCTTATAGACTGGCTGGAATTGGCTAAAGAGTTTTGTCTTCCAGCTCTTGTTGATTTGTCGGAATGTCCAGAGAGGAAACTCAATCTGTTGTGTGAATGGACTGGGTACAAGAAGAGGCAGAGCATACTGACACTGTGCGAGTTTAGTCACCATTAGTTGCTTTAGGAAACTATCAGCACAATGGAACAAGGCCATTTGAACATCCATTAAGTGGACAGCATCTAATTTATTATTTTCATCAGGAGATTTAGGCGTTTCTTTGAAAAAATCATTGAAAGCATCAGCCAAATCTTCAGATAAGTCTCTTTGTTGTGTGCAATCCTGTTCTTTGTTCTCTTGTATTTGGATGCATCTTGCTCTGTAGTCCATCATCAGTAATTTTTGCAGATAAATCTGGGCCAACTTCTCCTCTGTGCAAGACTCATGGGACTGTGATTGTATAATTAGCTGAAGAAAGTCTGCAGTTGTCAGTTTTTGGTTCTCACATTCAAGATGAAGTCTGTGAATTAGTTGCTCTGCACTTAGCTGAAAAATATCAGAATACATTTAAGTAATACAACCAGTTGAGAAGATAACTAAAAGAAAATTACTTTGTACATGTTTGGTAATTTAGTACATTTAGAACAAGTATGAAATAGATATATTCATACTTATAAAATATACTTAATTATATATTATATATACATAATATATATGTACTGTATAAATACAACCCCAATTCTGAAAAAGTTGGGACAGTATGGAAAATGGTGATTAAAACAAAAAGGAGAGATTTTTAAATTTTATTCACCCTGTGCTATATGGAAATCACCAAAACAACACATTATTTGATATTTTACCTAGGGCCATGGGCACTGACACACCATCATAACATGACAGACACTGGCTTTTGGATCTGACGCTGAATACAGCTTGAATGGTCCTTTTTCTCTATGGCCCGGAGAACATGATGGGTTTTTTTCCTAAAAAATATATTAAATATGGACTCGTCGGACCACAAAACACAAATCCACTGTTCTACTTCCCATCTCAGATGAGACAGAGCCAAAGAAGTCGACAGCACTTCTGAACAATGTTGATGTATGGCTTCTGCTTTGCATTGTAAAACCTTAACTTGCTTCTATGGATGCAGCATCAAATGGTGTTGATTGACAAAGGTTGACCGAAGTATTCCAGATCCCATGTCATGATATCCATTATTATGGTTTTTAAGACTGTGACATCTGAGGGTTCAGAGATAATGCACACTCAGAAGTGGTTTTCCAGCAGGACAACAAACCACATACTGCCTGGATTAATAGTACATGGCTGGCGGGGACATGGTCGAGCGTTCGTCCGGAGAGAGAGAAAGCAGTAAGGGTGCACACATCTGAGCACTATAATGTCTAACACCTGTTTCTGATTGCAGTAAGCACTGGAGAGAGTGATAAAAAGAAACCATGCCAGAGACGAGGGGGAGAGAGTTACCAGTCAGAAAGAGACTGTACCAAAACCTTCATCAAATGAGTGTGATGCTGAAAAGCTATTTTGAGTTTGTAAAATTAAAGTTATACCTTTGAGTTGAAGTTCCAAGTTCCCCGTGTCCTCCTTTCCCTCCCTTCCTTGAATGTTTACAGCTGCGCAAACTGATAATGTGGGTGCTAGACTGGCCTGCCTGCAGTCCTGACATGTCTCCAATTGAGAATGTGTCACGCATTATTTTTTTCAGATTAACATTTTTTATTGATTCATATATTAAAAATAAAAGCAAGAACATTTACAAACAGAATCAATACTTAACCCTCTCTATTAGTACTCCCCCCCAACCCCCCAATCCCCAACCCCACTCACAAGAACACCCCAGTGGTCCCACATGATTATAGACACACAAAAACATATATAAAAAAAATTAAATAAAATAATAAAATAAATAAAATATAATAATCACACACATAACATCTACACCTCTCTCTCCACTGTCATTCTCCAAGAGTCCTCCAAAAATGCCAGATATTTGCCCCACTTTCCACAAAAAAGTCCAAATTACCCAATCCTCTAGATACCCCATCTTCAAGAGCTGCCACCCTCCCCATCTCCGTACACCACTCCGGAAATGATGGTGCTTCGTCCGAATTCAAACCCCTTAAAATGACTTGTCTGCCAATCATAACACTTGTCAGAACCCAATTTTTTATAAATTTGTCCCCCAAATGTATGACCGCCCCATCGCCCAAAATACAAAGTCTGGGGCAAAGTAAAACTTGAGTGCCCAAAACGTCACACAAATAGCTCTGAACTCTCAATCAAAAATCTTGAGTCTTAACACACACCCAAAAGACATGTGTTGTGTCTCCAACTTCTGATTGGCAATGCCAGCAGGTGGGTGTGTCTTTAAGACCAAGCCTATATAATCTAGAGGGGGTCCAGTAAAATCTATGCAAAATCTTAAATTGCATAAGGCGAACCCTTGCATCTCTAGATGCAGACTTGACATTTTTTAGAATCCTAGTCCACACTTCTTCCTCCAATATCAAATTCAAATATTTCTCCCATAATCTCTTGATAGAAGTTAAAGCTCCATCCCCAGACTCTGAATAGCAGGGAGTAATACACTGATGCCTCATGACCTTTTCCAAAAGCAGTGATCACCTCTCCCAAAGGGGGAGTGTGTGCTACTCCCAAAAAACGTACAGAGCATGTGGCGCAGCTGTAAATACCTATAAAACTGAGATCTGGGAATTCCAAAATGATGACCCAAATTCTCAAAAGATCTCAACACTCTCATACAGGTTGCCAAGTGAAACAACCCCCTCACAATCCACTCTGACCAACAGAAAGGGGACTTATTGATACATAATTTTGGGTTCAGCCATATGCTTGAGGCAACATTTAAATGTCAGAATTAAATACTCTGGCCACACTTGTCCAAATCACGTGCAAATGTGAAATAACGGGGTGTGACTTAACTTCTCCGGTTAGTTTGATAGAAAGGCTTTGCAATGGTGAATTAGGGGCAAGGACTTCCTGTTCAATAGAAAACCAAGGAGGGGCTCTTTTAGGTGGAAGCGACCAATGAGCCAAATGTCTGAGACTGAACACATAATAATAAAACAAAATCTTGGGTAGGCCTAGCCCACCTTGGTCAATCAGCCTATGTAATTTGTTGAAATGTATTCTGGGACGTTTACCATTCCAAATGAAGGACTTCGCAATGCTGTCAAATTGCTTGAAATAAGAGAGGGGGACATCTATAGGGAGTGACTGTAGCAGGTAGTTGAATTTTGGAATACAGTTCATTTTAATAACATTAATCTTCCCAATCATTGATAAATGTAGGGAATGGTAGAAAAAGACTCTCTCTGCTTTATATATCTAGCCAAAAGCTTCCCTGCTTTGTCCCCCGACTCAAAGTATGACTGTCTTGCCATGAATAACCAAAACTCTACTTTCCATGACAAAATAGCATTATATCTGTATTTCAATTGGTTCAGTTCTCTGAGGCCATCAGACGACATTCTGGGCTTCAGCTCTGCCTCTGCACTTTTAATATTTCCTTCCAACTCCACGAGTTCTCGGGCTTTGGAATTTTTGGTAAATGAGGCATACTGTATGATCCGACCCCTAAGAACCGCCTTAAGTGGCTCCCAAGCCACGCCCACAGAGGATACTGAGGACCGGTTGGTCTCCATATAAACATTGATTTCAGTCTTTAACATTTGTTGGAAATCAGGATTTTGCAAAAGGGACACATTAAAGCGGCAACTATATGATTTCTTTTTCTCCGTATGTAGCAACATCTCTAAACTCACCAGTGCGTGATCTGAGACTAAGATTTTTCCAATTGAGCAATCAACAACAGATGAAATGAGGGACTTAGATATAAAAAATAAGAAAAATCTATTCTAGAATAAATCTTATGGACTGATGGACTGAAAAAAACGTATAGTCTCTACCAGATGGGTTCAAAAGTCACCAAATATCTGCAAGACCAAGATTTTTACACATCCTGTGAAGCGTCAATGTTGCTCTAGGGGGCTTACACACTTTTGCTTCACTATGATCAAGGACTGAATCCATCAAAAGATTAAAGTCTCCTCCCAGTATTATATCATGAGGGGTACCAGTGGCTTGCAACATCCCTTCAAGATCTATAAAGTCCTGATCATCAGCGTTAGGTGTGTAAATATTAACCAAAACCAACCTTTGCCCCTGAATTTCTGTTAAAACAATAATGATTCTCCCTAATTTATCTTTAATCTGTTTGAGAGATTTGAACTGTAGATGTTTACTTATCAAAGTAATGACTCCCCTGCTCTTACTTGAGCCAGCGCTAAAGAAAACATTCCCACCCCATATCTTCCCAATTTTTTTTTTCTTGAAGAAACACATTTCTTATGCTTAAGAAAATAAATAATCTTCCTTCTTTTTATGGGGTGCCCCAAGCCATTCACATTCCATGTGGAGAAAGATAACCCTCTCATAATAACATTTGACATTTTGATATAATAGAAAAAATAAATTGTGTGTCAAAAACAAGATTATACAGACCACATTCCAACATTAGTGCAACAATCAAACCCCGAACTCCCTCCCAAACCAAACAAACATAAAAAAGAAAAACATGTGCATTAACCCTGCACACGACAGCGCCAACCGCCATCAATCCCTCTAAACCAAAAAGGTTAATGTACGCCTACAAGAGCCCCTGCGACAACTATGCCATCGGATTGCTTAAGTCCGGTGCTTCTACACAAATTTTATGAGGCAAAATTACATAACAGAAAATACTTTGTAAAACAAACCCCAGCCAATAGGTAGAATAAACACAAAGAACATGTAGACTCAGTCACAGAACTGTCTCGAAGATGTGTTCCTCCACAAAACAAATTCCAACCAATATAAAGCCGTTCAGTGTCCTCAGACAGACAAACATGTGTTCAATGAGCCGGCTGTTTATGAGTTCAGCAGATGACATAATAATTTCAATGTCTCGCAAAAATACTCCACAAAACAAACTCCAGCCAACAGGAGGCAAAAGCACAAATATCGAACAGATTCATCCACAACTGTCCCGAAGCAGTGTTATTCCACAAAACAAACAAAACAGGCATCCCGGTTTCTCGGATGGTCAAGTGTGTATTATTCACTCGGAGGCTGCATAAACAAAATACACCATGACTTACTCAGTCAGTCAACTTTATAAAAGACATCCTTTGTGTAGGCATGTAGATATTTTGCGGCCATTCTTAGTATACATTCTCAATCTGGCCGGGAACTTCAGTGTAAAAGCGATCTTCCGTCCATGCAAAAGTTTCTTGAAGAAGTGTTATTCCACAAAACAAACTCCAACTGCTAGGCGGAACCAACACAAATAGAAACAAAAATGGCGCCCAGCTTCCTCAGACAGCCAGAGTAAGTACAGCGAGTTAATCCACTCTGGAGCTACATGAGAAACACCAAATGGCTTACTCACCCATTGTTTCTATGAAAGACATTGCTTGTTTGGGACACGTAAATACCCTGCGGCCATCCTTCATTTCTATTCTCAGTCTGACTGGAAATGTCAGTGCAAAAGCGATCTTCTGTTGATGTAAGAGTTTCTTACATTCCTTGAATCGATCGCATTTTTCTTGCTGAATTTGCAAAGTCCGGGAACAAGAAAATATTGTGATTCTTCCAAGAAAGCTTTCCTTTACTCCTCACCTCGTGCAACACAAGATCTTTATCGGATGATCTCAGAAATTTGGCCAGAATTGATTGGGGCCTATCTCCCTCAGCGGATCTCCGAGCCGGGACTCTGTGAGCTCGCTCGATTTCCAGCTTATGGCCTGTTGTATTGAGCAGACTCGGGAAGAGCTCATCTAGGAATTTCATCATATCTCTGCTTTCTTCATGCTCAGGAATTCCAACAATCTGTATGTTATTTCTTCGGCTCCTATTTTTCAAATCTTCCAGTTTTTCCAAATATTTTTCCAAGTCTATTTTGGTCGTGAGCGGATTAGCAGATAATTCCCTTTCCAATAACTCCAGATAATCCTTCCTCAACATCTGCCACTCTTGTAACCAACTCAGAGAATTTTGTTTCCATCGGCGTAATCGATCAACATATTACAGCGAGATCCTCCAAGTCAGAAACAACCTTCATCAGCATCACAAACATGTTGGCCTGTTGATGCTGGATTTCCCCGGCCGCGCCATCCAAATCGAATCCCCGGTCAGCAGACCCGTCAGAGGTTTCATCTTGAGCACGTAAGTGTCTTTTAATGTCTCCAGAGCCCAAGGATTTTGACTTCTTTGCCATGTTTACCTCAAAGAACAAATATGTAACTGGGTATATCGAATCTCACCAGATTATAACATGAAAATAATAAAAAAAAACTAGCAAAGTGTGCAGAGCTCGTGGTTCACACGACTGCTCCTCGCATGGCGTCACGTCCAGCATGTGTCACGCATTATTAAGGATAATAAAAAATATGGCAATGAAGGCCCAGTACAACTGTGCAGCTGAAGACTTGCATAATGGATGAATGGGGGAAAATTCTGCTTGCTAAACTTAACAAACTTGTGTTTTCTGTGCCCAAACACTTAAAAAGTGTTATTAGAAGTAATGGTAATGTTACACAGTGATAAACACACGAATGTCTTAACTTTTTTGGGGCATGTTGCAATCATCTGATTTGAAATAAGTGTATATTTAAACAGTTAAATTCACAAGGTAAAACATCAATAAAAGTGTTGTTTTGGTGCTTTTAATATAGCACAGGGAATTACAAATGGAACTCCTTTTAGTCTTTATTAACATTTTTCATACTGTCCCAACTTTTCGGAATCGGGGTTGTATATTATTCCACCCCATTTGCACTTGTTCATCCTTCAATTTATAATTACATATTTTATATATACAGTTGTGCTCAAAAGTTTGCATACCCTTGGAGAATTGGTAATATATATGTACCGTTTTTAAAGAAAACATGAGTGAGTAGGCAAAACACATTTCTTTTATTTCTTATGGGATTCATATTCAACTGTAGTTTATAACAGAATGGCACAATCATAAAACAAAACATGGCAACAAAGAAAAAAATGAAATGACCCCTGTTCAAAAGTCTGTATACCCTTAGTCCTTAATACTGTGTATTGCCCCCTATAGCATCAACGACAGCGTGCAGTGCTTTGTAATAGTTGTCTATAAGGCCCCAAATTCTTGCAGGTGGTATAGCTGCCCTGTCTGTGTCTGGGCAAAATGCCAAGATGATTTGGTCATCTTGCATGAACCGCACGTTTGAGATCTCCCCAGAGTGGCTTGATGATATTAAGGTCAGGAGACTGTGATGTGCACTCCAGAACCTTCACCTTTTTCTGCTGTAACCACTGGAGGGTCAACTTGGCCTTGTGCTTAGGGTCATTGTCATGCTGGAAAGTCCAAGAGCGTCCCATGCACAGCTTTCGTGCAGAAGAATGCAAATTGTCTGCCAGTATTTTCTGATAACATGCTGCATTCATCCTGCCATCAATTTTCACAAGGTTCCCCGTGCCGAGCTCACACACCCCCAAAACATCGGTGAGCCACCACCATGCTTAACAGTGGGGATGGTATTCTTTTCACTATAGGCCTTGTTGACCCCTCTCCAAACATAGCGCTTATGATGGTGACCATAAAGCTCTATTTTGGTCTCGTCACTCCAAATTACAGTGTGCCAGAAGCTGTGAGGCGTGTCAAGGTGTTGTTGGGCATATTGTATCTGGGCTTTTTTGTGGCATTGGCGCAGTAAAGGCTTCTTTCTGGCAACTCGACCATGCAACTCATTTTTGTTCAAGTATCGTCGTATTGTGCTCCTTGGAACAACCACACCGTCTTTTTCCAGAGCAGCTTGTATTTCTCCTGAGGTTACCTGTGGGTTTTTCTTTGTATCCCAAACAATTCTTCTGGCAGTTGTGGCTGAAATCTTTCTTGGTCTACCTGACCTTGGCTTGGTATCAAGAGATCCCCAAATTTTCCACTTCTTAATAAGTGATTGAACAGTACTGGCTGGCATTTTCAAGGCTTTGGATATCTTTTTATATCCTTTTCCATCTTTATAAAGGTCCGTTACCTTGTTACGCAGGTCATTTGACAGTTCTTTTCTGCTCCCCATGGCTCAGTATCTAGCCTGCTCAGTGCATCCACGTGAGAGCTAACAAACTCATTGACTATTTATACACAGACACTAATTGCAATTTGAAAAGCCACAGGTGTGGGAAATTAAATTTTATTTGCCATTTAAACCTGTGTGTGTCATCTTGTGTGTCTGTAACAAGGCCAAATATTCAAGGGTATGTAAACTTTTGATCAGGGCCATTTGGGTGATTTCTGTTATCATAATGATTTAAAAAGGAGCCAAACAACTATGTGATAATAAATGGCTTAATAAGATCACTATCCTTAAATAAAAGACAGGTTTTCTTGCATCATCAGTCATATTTTCAAAATCAATGCCACAATTTCTGCCAGGGTATGCAAACTTTTGAGCACAACTGTACGTAAATATATATTATATTATTCCTCTCTCTTCTTACCATTCGTCTGTCTGCTTTGTCAGAGCTCCCCAAAGGTTGTGTTTTAGTGCTTATGTCTGTGTCTGGGCCTTGATTTTATGGAGAAAAAAGGTTAAGTGACATTTAATGACTAGATTTGAAACTAAGAACTTTATTAAATTATATGAAATATGTTTAATTTACTTTGTGCCTGTAGCTTACTTTATGTCTAAATGTCACAATAAATGATATGAAGAAACAGAATCTGTTATCTTACCACTTTTAAATTCACTGTTTTGTGGTTTTCTTAAATTGGTGAACATCTCACTGGTGTAGCACTGCTTATTATTCTCAATATACAGACGTTCAATCCTGTCCATCAATTCTCTCATCTCTGACTGGTAGCTCATCATCTTTCTGCAGGTGTGATATCTTTGTCCACATTTTTCAACCAGTTGCTCCAGAACAGAATTTTTCTTCAGTTCATCTATTATAGTGTCACACTCTTCATCTTTGTTATAAGTGAAAAGAGTCATCACAAATGGAAGAACTCTATCACCAAATATACTCTGTAGCCATTCAATACCCATCTTATCGGCATCTGTTAGCTGGCCCAGTTGCACAACAAAGATGAAAGCATGGATTTCATTTTCATTCAGAAGTTGACTAATAACATGATCAAAAGGGTAAAGATCAGTCTCATGTGAGTCAATCATGTTGATTACTGTGACGTGATGATCTGATATCTTCCTCTGTGATGGAACAATCATGGAGAATTCTGCATTCTCAAGATGGAGTTGTTTTTCTCCAAGTAGAATATTGTTACATCCAAACTGGACTGCCGCAGAATTCCCAAATAATGCAACAGTTAAATTGGGAACCCTGTGATCTAGGGCAAACACCAAAGAACTGTTCTCAAACTCAGAGAATAAGGACAACAACACAAATACTTTAAGAATAAGTCTGATCATCTAATGACGCTTCTCACTTATATGGATGTGTTGCATACCTGTACTGCTGTAAGATGAATCATCAAAGTCTGAGGCCACAGTTATGTTTGCTTGACCATCAAGTTTGGGGTTGCTCCCTTCTTCTTCTGGTTTCACATTACCCTGGAGAAAGAGAAGTTCATTATCTGTTTCCTATTACCATTATTTTATAAGGTTGTATAAGTGTGCACAATCAAACTTTTGTACAAAATGCATGGTCAGACTTATGTGAACACCAAACCCATTTGCTTTTTAACATTTAATTGCTTAACCATTGGCATTAATAGGCTGTTGGTCCAGTATCAGTGCCACAATTAATTGCATAGGGGGGAATTTATAATTTCTGGGGCAGGGGGTACACATTCACTTTACCATAACTGTACAGTGACTTGTAGGGTTGCCACTTTTGAAGTTGTAAAGTAAGGGACACTCAAATGGGGTGGGGGGTGGGGGGGGCAATAAATGCATTAAATGAGTTAAATAATAATAATTATTCTCATTAATAAATGAGAATAAATGAGTTTTAGCAATAAATTCATTAAGAGTTATTAATAATAAAATTTGTATATCCTTTCTTATATGCTAAAATGATAACTTTCCTGACTCATGTATTGCAAAAAATTACTCCGTGATTGTATTCATACATTTTTCAATTTGTTTAATTTTGAACATCTTGTTGAAAATTTATATCTAATTTTCTTTTTTCTTTTTTTTTTTTTTTTTTTTACAGTTTTAGCCCAATGGGGACTTTTCAATTGGTCACTGTGAACGATTTCACAGTGACGCCATCTGACCAGTTTAAATAGGGGACAAATCGCATAATTTCATCTTTAAATACGGGACAATCTCGCATTTTATGGGACGGGTGGCAACCCTAGTGACTAAAATTAGTGGTTGTGTTCTATTGTCACCGTCTAAAGGACAAAACGACCTGCATGTCCCTAAAACATGACACAACATATTCAAAATAATATTCAAAATAAAATGAAGCAAAATATGTTTAAGAAACAGAAATACTGAGAAATACACTAGTGGCGACCAATGAGGGAATGGACAAGGGGGTGTCCACTTACTTTTGGCCATGTTGTTTATGTGAAGTGTAGCCAGAGTATTAAGATATTTACCTTGTGTTCTTCATGTTCTTGATTTGAGGTTGCCAGAGTATTTATTTTGTTGTTGTGGTCTGTGCTTTCTTTTACACATTGTGCTTCTTGGACTTCTGTTTTAGTGGTTGAGTCTGTCATAACTGGGTAATAATTGGCTTTGTTTGGGTTTTCTGTATAATGTCCTTGGTTAGATTTGCTAAACTTCAAGGTGTCAGTGCATGGGTGAATTTGTGACTGGTAGTCATGCTTCCCAGGGTCTTCTTGATGCTTGGCTTTAAGGTTATCTCTGTCTGTAGCAAAGGGACTGTCAGTCATAGGAGGGTTAATCATGACATCACGTGGTTCTTGATGCGTCACTGGTGGAGCACACATGACATCATGTGGATCTTTATCTGTCACTGGAGGAACACACATGACATCATCTGGATCTCTATCTGTCACTGGAGGAGCACTCATGACATCATCTGGTTTTTGATCTGTCACTGGAGGAGCACTCATGACATCATCTGGTTTTTGATCTGTCACTGGAGGAGCACACATGACATCATCTGGATCTCTATCTGTCACTGGAGGAGCACTCATTACATCATCTGGTTTTTGATCTGTCACTGGAGGAGCACACATGACATCATCTGGATCTCTATCTGTCACTGGAGGAGCACTCATGACATCATCTGGTTTTTGATCTGTCACTGGAGGAGCACACATGACATCATCTGGATCTCTATCTGTCACTGGAGAAGTGTCCATGATATCATCTGGATCTTGATATGTAACTGGAGGATTGTCCATGACATCATCTGAATCCTTAACTATAATTGGAGAAGTGTCCATGACATCTTCTGGATCTGGTTCCATCATGATTTAACTAGAAAGAAAAATGAACATAAACCAGGTTTGGTGGATCAGATGAATGCCTTAAACCACAGACAGTATCATGCTTTGTATTAAGTATTGAGACTTTTTTAAGGATCTCATAATGGATGACAAAAAAAAAAAAAAAAAAAGTACTATACCACCAAAAACAGATTTTTTACAAAGACAACCTATGAAAATTAGTTGCGTGCAAGCAGATTGCTGATGTTACTGAGTATTTAGGACATTTTAAACTCATAAAAAATAAAAATTTAGAAATTTGAGGAGTAGAAAGGGCCACAGGCACTTAGGAGGCTTTACATGCAAATTGAGGAAGGAAAAAAAGGATTTACTAAACTTACTCAATTTACACAGCACAGACATGCATCACACGTCTGGAGCACTAGAGTCACGGATACAATTAGGGAGTACAAGGTTTGGCTTGTATTTCTGGCTGCAAATATAAACAGAAAAATATTGTTACATGCAGGGCACAAAATTCCCTTTTTCAACACCTGCCAATGACGAGAGAATTGAGAAAATTTACCAGCCATATATATCTGTATTTGTATCTGTATATTGCATTATTTAAATTTTTTGTTTGTTTGTTTTTTGCAGTATAAACATTATTTTTGTCCTAACGACCTTGGGACATGTGTTAGTTTGTGGTGTGTGTGTCAGTGAAATGACCCCTGTCACACCACAAAGGTTCTGCCCTATTTCAGCCAGTGTTTAGAACTTACGGATCTGAATAAATGTCAGAACCTACTGTGAAAATGGGTAAATGAGTTAAACATTTTTAATTAATCACATGGGTTAACACATTAATTTTGACAGCTCTAATAAATACAGTATATATCTACTATTAAAAAAATTAAGATCCAGCTTTGCAGCCCCTGAGCTTTCCATAGTTAAGTAGCATTGATGTAGACTTTAAGTCCTGTTCACACATGCAGCGACTTGTCACTTGATGTCACTAGTCTCTGCACTTCTGGTTGCTAGTATGCACTTCAACTGCTGATCGTTCTAACATTATTGGTGGGCTTCACAGTTGGCCATTTCTTTTGAAGGTGTGATAACACATGATAACAGATGAGATATATTGCCATTAAAACAAGATATCATTGTAATTTGACAAGGAATCAGTTAACTTGCCCCTAAAAATGAACATTCTGCAGAGGAAATAATTTTAATATAAACTGCAGCAGTGCTCAATGCATCATATCAATAACAAGGTGAAACTCATTCTCGCAATTTTTGACACTGTTTTCCACGCATCGTCTTAATACATCCTTGTATGTTGTTACAGACAAATCATTTAGAACAGTGAAATCGCTCACAGTAGCATTAACTTCTGCTGGTAGTTGCTTCCGAAAATCACGGCTTATTTGTATAAATTGAACCTTTTCTTCAACTTTTTCAAGTCGCTGTAATAAGCTAAATAGTTGCAGCCCTTTGCATCTAGTTACAATTAATTTTTACATTAAAAAAAAAATTACCTCTATATAAAAATCCAGAAAAATATGATAAATTCAGTGACCTACTCACTGACAAAACATTGACAAATTCCATTAATTTTCAAACAATGTCCCCTTAATAATACAACTGTCAAAAATAAAATAAAATAATAAATAATAATAAAAAACAATGAAATCACCTGAAATCCATCCAAGCTTCACAATACTGAAACAAAGAGCAATCCAACAACGACTAATAGGAAAAGGTATCAAACAGCAGTTTTGTAGTCTCATAGAGTCATAAAGTCCCACTTTATCAACTCTAAAGTTCATACTGATCTCAATTTCACAACATTTTTAGTTAATACTTAACTTTCAGTAGTGTGTGTTGAGTTCCAGTAAGTCACATGACTTTTAGGAAACTGTCTTTCAGAGTAAGTATTCAAGCCATCCAAGATGTTTCTGAGTTTCTTTCTTCATCAAAACAGAATTTAAGATTTGTAGGATTTCATTTCAGGCCTCCTCCTTTAAACAATGCAAGTGAATGTACTCCATTTTTGACAGTCCAAAATGCATATTTAGGGTGCATCAAAATAATCCACACGACTCCAGTCGACAAATAAAGTTCTTCTGAACCCAAACGATTGATTATTTTTATAAACAAAACAATACTTATACTTTTTAACTACAAATGTTTGCTTCCGTACATCTTTGTGATGTGCGCTCATGAGAGGGATGACATAATCTCATTGGTAAGGTCACGTGTCAAGTGGAGGAGGAGGAGGCAGGAGCTATATTTAATTTTTTGACATTACATATTTTAGCCAGCAAGTGGTGACAAAATACAATTTTTTTGTGTAATATATGCCAGTTAGGTGACATGATGTGAGTCAGCGTCAGGTCAGTGTTTTCATTCATCAGCACTATGTGGTCGCTCGTATTACTACTACACTACTAAAGCTAGGAAATATCTTTAAATGGCTTTAAACTAACAACTTCAGCATTAATGCTCATCACAGCTGAGAGACACAACAGACTGATTAATTACACAAAGTCAAGGCGCTTACCTCTTACCGGAGTTTCCACATTGGAGAGGACATACTGTTCAAAATGGCCTTCCACATCTCTTTCTGTCCTTGTTAGAACCAGCTGTCCTTTGTCTTTGAAGACTGTAGTGTACACCTTTGTATGAAATCTTCAGTTTTTTTTTGGGGGGGGGGGGGTGCAATTTCAAGCATTGTATAGCCTTCATTCCTCAAAACAATGATTGACTGACGAGTTTCTAGAGAAAGCCGTTTCTTTTTTGCCATTTTTGACCTAATAATGGCCTTAAGACATGCCAGTCTATTTCATACTGTGGTAACTCAAAAACAAACACAATGTTAAGCTTCATTAATTCAGCTGTGTTTGATATAATGGCAAGTGATTTTCTAGTACCAAAGAAGAAATTTAGCATGATTACTCAGGGATAAGGTGTTGGAGTGATGACTGCTGGAAATGGGGCCTGTCTAGATTTGATCCAAAATGACTTTTTTCAAATAGTGATGGTGCTGTTTTTTTACATCAGTAATGTCCTGACTATACTTTGTGATCAGTTGAATGCCACTTTGGTGAATTAAAGTACCAATTTCCTTCCGAAACAGCAAAATCTGTACATTATTCCAAACTTTTGGCCGCCAGTGTGTGTGTGTGTGTATATATATATATATATATATATATATATATATATATATATATATATATATATATATATATATGTATATATATACAGTGCATCCGGAAAGTATTCACAGCGCTTCACTTTTTCCACATTTTGTTATGTTACAGCCTTATTCCAAAATGGATTAAATTCATTATTTTCCTCAAAATTCTACAAACAATACCCCATAATGACAACGTGAAAGAAGTTTGTTTGAAATCTTTGCAAATTTATTAAAAATAAAAAACGAAAAAATCACATGTACATAAGTATTCACAGCCTTTGCCATGACACTCAAAATTGAGCTCAGGTGCATCCTGTTTCCACTGATCATCCTTGAGATGTTTCTACAACTTGATTGGAGTCCACCTGTGGTAAATTCAGTTGATTGGACATGATTTGGAAAGGCACACACCTGTCTATATAAGGTCCCACAGTTAACAGTGCATGTCAGAGCACAAACCAAGCCATGAAGTCCAAGGAATTGTCTGTAGACCTCCGAGACAGGATTGTATCGAGGTACAGATCTGGGGAAGGGTACAGAAACATTTCTGCCGCATTGAAGGTCCCAATGAGCACAGTGGCCTCCATCATCTGTAAATGGAAGAAGTTTGGAACCATCAGGACTCTTCCTAGAGCTGGCCGCCCGGCCAAACTGAGTGATCGGGGGAGAAGGGCCTTAGTCAGGGAGGTGACCAAGAACCCGATGGTCACTCTGACAGAGCTCCGGCATTTCTCTGTGGAGAGAGGAGAACCTTCCAGAAGAACAACCATCTCTGCAGCACTCCACCAATCAGGCCTGTATGGTAGAGTGGCCAGATGGAAGCCACTCCTCAGTAAAAGGCGCATGACCGCCCACCTGGAGTTTGCCAAAAGGCACCTGAAGGACTCTCAGACCATGAGAAACAAAGATTGAACTCTTTGGCCTGAATGGCAAGCGTCATGTCTGGAGGAAACCAGGCACCGCTCATCACCTGGCCAATACCATCCCTACAGTGAAGCATGGTGGTGGCAGCATCATGCTGTGGGGATGTTTTTCAGTGGCAGGAACTGGGAGACTAGTCAGGATCGAGGGAAAGATGAATGCAGCAATGTACAGAGACATCCTTGATGAAAACCTGCTCCAGAGTGCTCTGGACTTCAGATTAGGGCAAAGGTTCATCTTCCAACAGGACAACGACCCTAAGCACACAGCCAAGATAACAAAGGAGTGGCTACGGGACAACTCTGTGAATGTCCTTGAGTGGCCCAGCCAGAGCCCAGACTTGAACCCGATTGAACATCTCTGGAGAGATCTGAAAATGGCTGTGCACCGACACTCCCCATCCAACCTGATGGAGCTTGAGAAGTCCTGCAAAGAAGAATAGGAGAAACTGCCCAAAAATAGGTGTGCCAAGCTTGTAGCATCATACTCAAAAAGACTTGAGGCTGTAATTGGTGTCAAAGGTGCTTCAACAAAGTATTGAGCAAAGGCTGTGAATATTTTTAATAAATTTGCAAAGATTTCAAACAGACTTCTTTCACGTTGTCATTATGGGGAATTGTTTGTAGAATTTTGAGGAAAATAATGAATTTAATCCATTTTGGAATAAGGCTGTAACATAACAAAATGTGGAAAAAGTGAAGCGCTGTGAATACTTTCCGGATGCCCTGTATATATAAAACATGCAAATATAAATATAATGTCAGCTCTAGAGGCAGAGGAGGGGGTTTGGGGGTAATTATAATTATTTTAATTAATTATTTTCCATTTCGGACATGCGCCAGGTAAAATGAGACGTGTAACGTAGTAGATAGGCATGGCTATGGTTACTACACATCAGAAGCTAAAAAAGAAGAAAACGCACCAGGAAAGTGAAAAGATCAAGTAAGAAGAAGGTATGTACTCTTATCATATTTAAATTTCTTATTTAATCTTTACATTATTATTAGACAATTATGATAGCAGGTATTTAGCTGTCAATAAAAAATTGATTTCATTTGTTTCATTGTTCATTTGTCTTACTCCCATTTAAATATGTTTTTATCTGTCTTTTAGTCTTCATTCATTTACTGTTGTTCATTGTTTTATTGATTCATTGTTTGCAAAAGTACCCTTACTTTGCACTATTACTGTGTTAGGCCATTTTAAATGAAGTATCAAATTGTTTCATTATCTGTCTTCAGGGACACATCTCAAGTTCATCAGTAAGACCAGCAGCACCAGTTGACTTAGCACCTTTGTTAAGTCAAAACGACATAGGATAGAATAGTGACATTGTGATTCCTAAAAGAAGGAAGGTCAAACAAAGAAATAAATTCACTGTAACATTAAAGTTAAAGCATTATAACATTCCTTTTTAATCTTGACATATGATTTATCATAAAAATGACTCCAGCTTACATATTTTACCACTGTTTTAGGTTAGAAATGTTACAGTGACAGTAATTTTATTTTTTTTATTTTTTTGTAATTAACATTTTTAATTGATTCAAAGAAAATAACACAACAGAGAAAAACACAACATATACACACTGAATCAACATTTAACTTTTAACACTCATTAATGTCCCTCCCCAAACACCAACCCCACCCTACCCCAAAGAACACCCCTGTGGTCACATAAAATAATACACACTCACACACAAACAATAAAATAAAAAATAAATAAATAAATAAAAAATTAAATATATAATAAACATGCATAATTAAACTAAATGTCTCTCTCCTCATCCCTTCCCCTAAAGTCCCCCAAAACTGCCAAATACCTACTCAAAAGCCGCCACCCTCCCCATCTTTGCACACCACTCCGGAAATGGTGGCACTCCGTCTGACTTCCAACCCCTTAAAATAATTTGTCTGCCAATCATCACACCAGTCAGAACCCAATTTTTTAGATATTTGTGCCCTGAATTTATAACTTCCCCATCGCCCAAAATACAAAGTCTGGGGCAAAGTAAAATCTAAGTGCCCAGAATGTCACACAAATAATTCTGAACTTTTAACCAAAAATCCTGGATCTTAACACATCCCCAAAAATCATGGATTGTGTCTCCAACTTCTGATTGGCATCGCCAACAGGTGGGTGTGTCTTTAAGACCAAGCCTATATAATCTAGAGGGGGTCCAATAAAATCTTTGTAAAATAAGTAATTTCTTAATGTGTGTAGGGAGTACACAACAAACATGAAAAATCTAAACAAGAGTTATTCACATTGTGTGTTTAAGGTTATTCGTAATTTCAACTCCATTGTCATGACAGCATAACATGGGTAAACCACGTTGGAGTAAATCCCGGAAACTTGATGTAAAGTAGTTAAAAAATAAAGTTGACATGACTTTGAGTTTTCGGATTTTATCATTGTCTTCTGTTTTTGAACAAGCCGTTGTGTTATCCTGTTTATGATCGCGAGAAGACAAGATTGGAACCATCTAAACAGAACAGCCTCTCCAAATACACTTGGAATACATATCTGCTTCATGGCTGGAGCACAACAGCAGCCAGCCAACAAACATGTTCGCTTAGGTGCGGTTATGAACTGTGGTCAATTCTGACGTGTAATTTCAATCTTATCATGTCCATTATCTGACACACAGAGAAGAAGCCGTGGAATCAGCACTCCCTCTAACAGCCCTCCCTCATAAACAGCTTGTTTAGAGTGCAAGTAACCGAACTAACTATAATAGCCTTGTTAACACAACAAGCTGTTGATGTTGACTGGTTTTGTATATCAGATTGGATATACTAATTGGATATATTTAGAATTTTAGAATTTAGCGAGGTCTAGAGGAAGACTGGATCTAACATTACTTCACTGTAAAACATTGCTGAAAATTTACGGCCAAATTTCTACAGCAATCTACTGTGATTCTTAAATACAGTAGTTTGCTGTTAAAAATGTTGCATTCTGGGAGATCAAGAGCAGGCTCACTGTGAAATGACTAGTTTTAAAGTAAATAGCTGTTCTATGCAAGGCATTAGGGGAAAATAAACATTTAAAATCATGATATCATCTTGGTGAAAGCTATAGTGACATTTTGAAACGTATATTTTAACCCCCCCTGAAAATGTTAGTGTGTGACACATGGTTAGTGTTCATGATGTTTCTGACCAACACCTCTATTCTTTATCATCTTACATCAGCCTTCACTTGTCTATCTAATGAGAAGTCAAATAATAAAAATCAACCCTAGAAGCAATGTACATATTAAATATACAATTTTGCCAGGATTGAACAGTGTAGTTTATGAAAAAACAACAACAACAACCTGTACACAGTAAAATAACAGTATAGCACTGCATTGTGGTTTATAATGGTGAAATACCCATAAGCCTTTGCGCTTGAATAAGTATGTAAGCTTTGGCAATGCATTGGGGCTACTTAAATTGTAAAAAAAAAAAAAAAAAAAAAACGTACAAAAGTTTTTTTTTCCAGACTTAATAGAAGTCTTAGTTTAATTAGTGTTGTTTTGTTATCAATAGTTGTGTATTGTTTGAAGTCACCATTATGGTGATTAGTGTTCTCTTGTGCTAGCACGTTGGACCTTCCTTATTATTATATTATGTTCTTCCAGCCAGTCAATTTGTGTCGAAGTAAAACACAAGTTGTTGCACTGTGCTGCTTGGAGGACAAAACCTATGGTCAGACTGAATATCTGACCCTAACATGCGAATGACACTATATGTGGTAATAGTGATGCATTACACATAAAAACATAAAAGCAAAAACAGTAAAGGATATTTCAGCAAAATTATATCAGCAAATTGAGTGTTTGATGTTTTTGATGAACTTACAGCATAACTTGAGTTTGATGTAGTTACAGCATAACTCGACTTGTTATCAAGACACACAGAAATCAACTCTCGGCATTCAAAACACAACAGTGGTGACAATTAACAAATATACTTTTACGTAAAAAAGTAAAAGCTGAACATTAAAATACAAGTAACTTAGACTACAACAAAAACAACGTCAAAATAAACCAGTAAATAGTAAGAAATCGAAGTAATTTCTTCATGCCGCAGTGCATGCTGGGAACAGAGCTGTTCATTTCAACAACAGTAGATAGTATGTAATTTGATAGCTATATGCTGCTAAATTACAGTTGTATACTGTAGCTGTAAAAACAGTATCTAGCTGTTAATTTCAGCAACAGCAAGACACCGTTAATTTTATAGTAACATTCTGGCAACCCTGCTGCCAGTTCTTTACTGTTTTTTTTTATGAGAAAATCTTTAACAGTATATAACAGTATATTGGCTGGTCCTCACAATGTAGCAGATTTCAAGTTTTAATATTCTTGTGACCCACACAGGTTGCTGAATCAAATGTTACACCTGACCTAATTTTAACATTGTGCCAAATCTTATATAGCTTATATGGAGTCAACTAATCAGCGGGAAAGGGAGATAAAAGGGAGCCGGAGACGCCAGTTCGAGAGAGAGAGAGAGAGCACCACATGCGGCAGTTGTTTGTGTGTCTTTGTGTTTATGTTTAAGTTGATTCAAGTTCATTTATGATATTAAAAGTTACGTTTAATGCTCAGCTGGTTCCCGCCTCCTCCTTGCCCACCTGACCCCGTTACATTGGTGCCGAAACCCAGGAAGGAGGAGGGATGCACAGCCGCGGAGTCCTCGCCGCTGCTGTCTGCCAGAGGAGCAGCTGCGGCCGTCTGTCTGGTAAACACTGTGTGTGTGGGGGGGGTAGGTTTAAGTGGTTTACGAGGAAATTGTTTTAGGTTACAAACTGGTAATTACAAGGGTATTATGCTATTTTTTTTTTTTTTTTATGAGGACATTTCTAGTGTCCCCATAATTTAAATCACTTAAAAAACATACTAAATGATATTTATTGAAAATATAAAAATGCAGAAAGTTTTTTTGTGAGGGTTAGGTTTAGGGTTAGGGTTAGGGGATAGAATCTATAGTCTGTACAGTATAAAAATCATTATGTCTATGGAGAGTCCTCATAATGTTAGCTGCACCAACATTTCACTACAGAGTTTTACATTTCCTCAGAGTAATTCGGTCTTGGTCTGTAGGTTTTTTTTGCAAGTTATTCCCATCAGAGGACGCTAAAACATTTCTGCTTTAACCAGCAGTGCGAGGAACAGTTGAAGTCAGAAGTTTACATACACCTTAGCCAAATACATTTAAACTCAGTTTTTCACAATTCCTGATATTTCATCATAGAAAACATTCCCTGTCTTAGGTCAGTTAGGATCACTTCTTTATTTTAAGAATGTGAAATGTCAGAATAATAGTAGAGAGAATAACTTATTTCAGCTTTTATTTCTTTCATCACATTCCCAGTAGGTCAGAAGTTTACATACACTTTGTTAGTATTTGGTAGCATTAACTATAAATTGTTTAACTTGGGTCAAATGTTTTGGGTAGCCTTCCACAAGCTTCTCACAATAAGTTGATGGAATTTTGGCCCATTCCTCCAGACAGAACTGGTGTAACTGAGTCAGGTTTGTAGACCTCCTTGCACTGCACATGCTTTTTCAGTTCTGTCCACAAATTTTCTATTGGATTGAGGTCAGGGCTTTGTGATGGCCACTCCAATACCTTGACTTTGTTGTCCTTAAGCCATTTTGCCACAACTTTGGAGGTATGCTTTGGGGTCATTGTCCATTTTGAAGACCCATTTGCGGTCAAGCTTTAACTTCTTGGCTGATGTCTTAAGATGTTGCTTCAATATATCCACATAATTTCCCTTCCTCATGATGCAATCTATTTTGTGAAGTGCACCAGTCCCTCCTGCAGCAAAACACCCCCACAACATGATGCTGCCACCCCCATGCTTCCCGGTTGGGATGTTGTTCTTCAGGTTGCAAGCCTCACCCTTTTTCCTCCAAACATAATGATGGTCAAAACAGTTCAATTTTTGTTTCATCAGACCAGAGGACATTTCTCCAAAAAGTAAGATCTTTGTCCCCATGTGCACTTGCAAACTGTAGTCTGACTTTTTTATGGTGGTATTTGAGCATTGGCTTCTTCCTTGCTGAGCAGCCTTTCAGGTTATGTGGATATATGACTCATTTTACTGTGGATATAGATACTTATCTACCTGTTTCTTCCAGCATCTTTTTAATTTTCAGAATTAATGGGGGTTAATTTGAAATAATTCTTTATTCCTGATTTATTTAACCCCCAATCTGGTCTTTCATAAGAATGCTGTACAATTTTGACAGTTTATTAGGTCTGTCTTTCAATGCACACATTTTCACACATACATATTTTTACATCACATTATAGACAATTATAGACATATATATTTTAATTATTTAATACATGAGAGCAATGGCAATAAATGCTTAAAAGTATCTGAACATTGTCCTGTGCAGTCACCACAGTGATGCTAATCATTATTAATTCATTTAGTTAATTAATTTCAGTTAATTGATTAGTTTATTACCTGTGTTGGAAATAAGGAGAAAGATGAAGGAAATAAGGAAACAATCTACGGCCATTCTAACAGATATGATCAAAATTAATCTGATGTTGTTGTCCTAGAACAGGAAATTAAATGAGTGAAATCTGATGAGTAACTTTAAAAACTTCCCACCTTAGTTCAGCATTCTTCATGATTCTCTTCCTGATCTTAAATTGTTAGATTTGATGTATTGTATTACTATATGTGACATGCTGTATCATTTTGATCAGCGGCGGCCCGTGCATTTTAAGTCTAGACCTTCGGTGCTATTCATGCCATTAAGAAAACACAGTTTCACAATGAATAAGACACTGTATGCCTATCATACATTACGTGGCAGTCAACTAATAATACCAACTGAAATTTTAAAAACACGTCCACGCACAAAAGCCAGAACCAAGGAGGTCTAATACCAAGAAAAAGCTCTCTAATAATATTTGCGATTAAAATTTTGCTTGCAATAAATTTTGTTTCGTCAGGGTACATGGTTACCTTTCAAAACTTGATCCGACACTGAATGCTAAAGCAGCCTAATTTACACTTAGAAAACTCCTGATGTTGCTATAACAATGCAAAAAGCACTTACCAATTTGCTTGATTTGCAAATCAGTCCTCCTTTCCTGTTTAATTAATCAATCGCACGATCATGCAGAACATCTCAGGTTTTTAAATCCATAAGGATCTCTTTCTCAATGGTAATGAGGCAGTGATGACAGCCGTCTTGTCAGCAAGATCTTGCGCTCTTCGCTTTCAAATTACGTACATCACTTAAAGTGTGACTGCATCACGCAAAGCCAGCTAGAAGGCCTGGACTGGGTCATATCCAAAAGAACAAATAAATCAATCTGATTGGCTGATGAATCTGACAATCTGACTTTAGATGCCTATTCACTGCATTGTTGAGGGATTCTGTGGAAATTCTGAAGGCCTGACGGGGTGGAGCTCAGACTCACGTGCTGCTTCGGCATGGCTTCGGGCATGAGATTTGTGAAACAGTTGGTATGGGATCAAAATCCCGTCAAATGTATTGCGGTCACGGATCCAAAAATAATAAGCGTGAATCAAAATAATAAGCACAGATCAAAAAATAAGCGCAAAAATAAATAAAAAGCGTAGATCAAAATAATTAGCGCAGATCAAAAAATAACAAGCATGAATCAAAAATATATAAACACATTAAAAATATTCTGAAAAAAAAAGAAAAAGAAAAGAAAAATGAAAGCAAAGTCATCAGAATTGCAAATAAAATCATGCTTTCCTTGGTTATTTTACTGTTTTTTGTGCTCTCTGACAATTTTGCTCTCACTCCTTCCCTTATACCTTTTCCTTGGCCTCCTGACCTGCTCTTTCCTTAAAGCCCTCTTCCTGGCTGCAAGACCCCACTCCTTTGTCAGACCCGCTAGATCCGCCCTAATCTGTCCCACCGGGCCGTTCTGGTCTGTCCTGCCAACTCCGCCCTGGTTTGCCTTGGATACCTGGCAGTCCACCTATCTGTCCCTATCTCTTTCCCTTTTTGTGCCATCCTCCTGTGCTCGGTGCCCCCTCTGTTGGTCAGTCAGGTTTGGACACCAGGAGGCGTCCATCAGGGGAGGGGTACTGTCAGGGCCCTGCTGTGACTGTGCTGTAAGTTTTGTCTTGTTTGCCTGTTTCCTTCTTTTTCTCCCTCTTTCTTTGTGTTTGCAGGTGCCACATTGATCATCTCAGCCCCGTTGCCCTGGTGATGCGATTACCTAATTAGCTGATCATCTGTGTCACCTGTCTCCCTTGTGACCGTACTGATTTCTCTTTCTATTTTAGCTCCCTTTGTCTTCAGTCATGTGCTTGATTGTTTTGTGTTAGTCTGAGTTGTTGCTGTTCACCTCAATTGGTTCCTGTTCTTGTGTTCAGTCTTGTTTGGTTTGTTTTCACCTTCGAGAGAGTTTCTGTTGCTCTTTATTATTTTATTTAATAGAACCCTCCAAACTGTGTTTGGGTCCTATCTACAATTCTGTGACATATTTAGTGATTTCCAATGTGTTATAAATAAACCTGAACTTCCTTGAAAAATGAGGTTGTTAGGGTTAGGTTAAAAACTCAAAGTTTGATGTTTTTTTATTTTCAAAACTCCTGAGCAGATGAAAAAATCATGAAGAAGAAAAGAAGGAAGGAGTTGTCACCTCACCACAGTAAACTGGGTATGTGCGTGTTTGCAAGTGCTGCAGTCTGCATAAAAAGAAACCATTTCTTGCCCAGCCCCTTTTGCGGGCAAATGGAAAAGAACCTAATCACAAAATGGCCGTCGTCAGTGGAGAGGCCATTCAGGAATGGTTTCTTGGCTTCTGAGATGAGGTAGGGTCACTAAATGCCAAACTGGTGGGTGTATGGGGCTAGGGCCAGCCTTATAAAGGTAAAGCTCTTTGTGAGAGAGCAACATAATTTGCATGGAAATAAATACTAAATGAAGGTTGTTTTGATTAAAATTCATTAAAAACATTTTTTTTTAAAGATGGCAAGGGGAAAAGGCCCAACACTTGGGGTAAAATGCCCCCAGGGGGGTTCTAATAGTTATAGGGCAAAATTTGTCAACCCAGCGATTTAAAATAGATGATTCTCTGTAGAATTCATAATAAGTTTTGAGGTGTCCACGCACCAAGATATTGAATGCATTTTGAGTCGCACACTCTGCCCTACCCCAGAGCTCTGGGGCCTGTTGCATACACATGGCAATTAACTAAAGATATTGTCTAACAATTAGTTTGACTAGCTAAGACCCCAAAGAAATCCTGTTTTATAAAACAAGCTCACAGTTGTCTTTAGTAAGTCTAATTGGCATTACATTGTGGACACTGAACAGTTTAAATAGGATAGCCGACAGTGGGCACTCAACAGTTTTCCTTTGCTGGAAAATATTTGCCTATTAAAGAATGCAATGCTTCAAAATCGATTGCAATGAACAAATTTCGTGATTTTAACCCAAATAATATATATATATATATTTCTTTTACCTTTCATATAAGTCAAATCTACTACAAATCTCAACTTAAGTCCTTTTAGCCCTCAACTGAAGCCCCCACAATCTCAGCTGACAGTTATTTTCCATGGCGACATGGAATGTAAACTAAAGTTAGCCTATGGGTCTGCTGTCTTACATTTTTGTCTTAAATTAGAATGATCTAATTTTTTATGCAACTGACTGAAAAAAATGAAAATTGTAGACAACTAACTTGTAAGACTAGTCTAAAAAAGTTTTATGCAACCGCCCCCTGGTTATCCTGTCTCTGGGGCACGCTGATGTGCATTGCGGTGGTAAACTTGATTCGGCAACCCAAAAATTCAAGTCTCGTGCTGATGGAAATATTCAAATTGAAGATATGTTGCTATATTGTATATTGAATTATGTCAGAGACTATCTAGTAGAAATGGGCCACTTCTATTAAACTGAATGAGAGAAATTGGAACACCCAACCAAGGAGCTCTGAGCATAGACATATAAATACATATTTATAGTCATCATGATGGCGCCACAGATGGCTGCCTCGGTGTGGAGCGCTCCTATTGTTTTGTTGTTTTTATTTGTTTGTCCTGTGTTTAGTAATCTTTTTCCAGTCAGTTTTACCAGAGACGAACTGCTGAACGTTCGACAGCTTATACCAGACAGTCTTTTCCCGGTTTATTGAATATTGAGACATTTTGCTAGACATTTTAGTTGGAGGTGCAGCTTTGTTGTTCAGGAGACGCAGGCGAGGAAGACGAGCCGGTGCACTGGTCAAACTCAGTCGGCGGGTTTTCGAACAATGCTGCCGAGCATTCATCTTGCGAATCTCCGCTCTCTTCCTAACAAACCGGACAAACTACATCTCCTCACCCGCACAAACAAGGACTTTTCAACCTCTGCTGCCTTGTGCTTCACAGAAACCTGGCTGAGTGAAGCCATTCCGGAGAGCACGTTACATCTGCCGGGCTTTAAGCTGTTCAGAGCGGATCGCATCGCGGAGTTAACGGGGAAAACGAGAGGTGGTGGAACATGCTTTTACATCAATGAAAGTTGGTGTACAGATGTAACAACGTTAAAGAGGATGTGCTGTCCTAATTTGGAAGTGCTCTTTATTAACTGTAAGCCTTTCTACTCGCCGCGGGAGTTTTCCTCATTTATTCTGGTGAGTGTGTATATCGCGCCAAACGCGTGTTTGAATGCAGCGCTGCAACAGCTGGCTGATCAAATCACAGACACAGAACAACAATACCCGGACTCAGTTATTATTATTTTTCGGGATTTTAACAAAGCAAATCTCACATGTGAACTGCCCAAATACAAACAGCACATTACTTGCCCCACCAGAGACAGGAACATACTGGATCATTGCTACACAATAATTAAGGATGCATATCGCTCTGTCCCTAGAGCAGCTTTGGGACTCTCTGATAACTGTCTGGTTCATCTTCTTCCAACCTACAGCCAGAAAGTAAAATCAACCAAGCCAGTAGTAAGGACTGTAAAGAGACGGACCAATGAAGCAGAGCGGGAACTACAAGCCTGATTCGATTGCACGGATTGGAGTGTTTCTGAGGCTGCAGCCACAGACCTGGTAGAGCTCACAGATACTGTTACATCATATATCAGTTTCTGTGAGGATACGTGCATTCCTACTAGGACTTATTTAAAGTTCAACAACGACAAACCGTGGTTTACAGCAGAGCTCAGGCAGCTTCGTCAGGCCAAAGAGGATGCTTACATGGGTGGGTATAAAGTCTTATAAAATCAGGCCAGGAACACACTGAACAAGGAAATCAGAGTGGCTAAAAGAAGATACTCTGAGAAGCTGAAAAACACGTTTTCAGCTAACGACTCTGCATCAGTGTGGAGTGGCATGAAACAACTCACAAATTACAGGACTCCTACCCCCAACCCTGTGGTGGACCAACAACTGGCTGACAACCTGAATGTGTTCTACTGCAGATTTGAAAGGCCCAATCTCACACCCCACACCCACTCTGACCTTCATTTCACACAAACACCAACACCTCCTGCAACCTCCCTCCTCCCCACTCCTGCTACTCAACCTGCACTTAAGATCTGTGAAGATGATATGAGCCGCGTCTTTCGGAAACAAAAGACGAGGAAAGCTTCAGGCCCAGATGGTGTTTCACCAGCGTGTCTTCGATCCTGTGCTAACCAGCTGGTCCCCATCTTCACATAGATCTTCAATAGATCACTGGAGCAGTGTGAAGTCCCATGCTGCTTCAAACGCACAATCATTATTCCTGTCCCAAAGAAACCAAAATTCACAGGACTTAATGACTACAGACCTGTCGCCCTGACGTCTGTGGTCATGAAATCGTTTGAGAGACTGGTGTTGGTCCACCTGAAGAACATCACTGGACCCTTTCTAGATCCCCTTCAATTTGCTTATCAAGCAAACAGGTCTGTGGATGATGCAGTCAACATGGGATTGCATCATATCCTGCAACATCTGGACAGACCAGGGACATATGCAAGGATCCTTTTTGTGGACTTCAGTTAGGCTTTCAACACCATCATCCCAGCTATACTCCAGAATAAATTACACCAACTCTCTATTCCAATGTCTATCTGTCAGTGGATTACCAGCTTTCTGACGGACAGGCAGCAGCTTGTGAGACAGGGGAAACTCACTTCCAGCACCTGTACAATCAGCACTGGTGCCCCCCAGGGATGTGTGCTCTCCCCACTACTCTTCTCCCTCTACACCAAGGACTGCCACGCCAAGGACTCCTCTGTCAAGCTCCTGAAGTTTGCAGACGACATCACTGTCATCGGCCTCATCCGAGATGACGATGAGTCTGCATACAGAAGGGAGGTTGAACAGCTGGCTGTCTGGTGCAGTCAAAACAACCTTGAGCTGAACATGCTCAAAACGGTGGAGACGACTGTGGACTTTAGGAGGAACACCCCAACACTGACCCCCCTCACCATTCTAAACAGCACTGTGGCAGCAGTGGATTCATTCAGGTTCCTGGGCACTACCATCTTGCAGGACCTGAAGTGGGAGACACACATTGACTCCATTGTGAAAAAGGCCCAGCAGAGGTTGTACTTCCTTCACCAGCTGAGGAAGTTCAACCTGCCACAGGTGCTGCTGATACAGTTCTACTCAGCGGCCATTGAGTCTGTCCTCTGCACTTCAATAACTGTCTGGTTTGGTTCAGCTACGAAATCAGACATCAGAAGACTACAAAGGACAATCTGGACTGCTGAGGGGATTATTGGTTGCCCCCTGACGCCCCCCCCCCCCTTTCAAGAACTATACACTTCCAAAGTGAGGAAAAGGCTGGAAAAATCACTCTGGACCCCACTCACCCTGCCCATTACCTTTTTGAACTGTTGCCTTCTGGCCAACGCTTCAGAGTTCTGAGCACCAGAATCGTCAGGCACAGGAACAGTTTTTTCCCTCAGGCTATCCATCTCATGAACAGTTAAATTGCCCCATTGAGCAATAACTATGTGCAATACACAGATTTTAATCTTTCTTATATTTATCCAACACATCCAACCTCTTCTGCCATTTCATTCCTCTGGAAAAACAAACAAACAAACAAACAAACATTTGCACTGTACATAACAGATAACAGATTTGTATTAGATTGCACTACATATGTGTATGTATAAATGTGTGTGTCTGTGTGTGTATGTATGAATGTGTATAACTATTTTTTATTATTATCTATGTATTGCTGCTGTTTTTGTATTGTTGTACACTGGAAACTCCTGTCACCGAGACAAATTCCTTGTATGTGTAAGCACACTTGGCAATAAAGCTGATTCTGGTATGTCTGTGGCTATGAGCGCCCAACGGGCAACAGATGTAGAAAGGAAGTCCCGCCTTACAGTTAAAAGAGCCAATCACCTTTTAGATACAGACATGACCTGTCAATCAACTCGCTAAGGCGCATTAGCTATACAAATTGCGTGTTTTAACGTCATATAAGGTAAAGAAGCTAAATTTATGATTCCAATATTATAAAATGGAATTGCTTATTTGAAATATGTTCTTTGATCATAATCTTGTCCAACCGTTTGTGAGATTTCGGTGTTCCCCCATTCAAATAGATAGGAGCTGCACTGGTATGACTGGAAATATCCTGTCAAATATGGCCGACAGAGGACTGAATTGCTATAACAACTTTGATTACGTTTTCTTTTTATTTGGCGTGAGATTTAATTGGGTAGATTAAGAGCGTGACAGTGACACAGAGAGCCTGAAAGCGTGTCTCGTGCCAAATACGTGAGAGTTGGCATTGTTAAAAAAAAGTTTTTTTTTGTTGTTTGTTTTTTAAACTACATGACGACGAATAAATTAAACGTCAAATCTAAAAAAGGACCCCAGATGATGAGACCCGTATATCGCCTGCTTATAAATCAAGTGAATCTCATAATAAAGCACAGAAAGTAATGAAAATGCGTATTTTCTCAATTATTGCACACATATTTAATTTTTCCTTTTAAAAACAGGTAAAGTGACTCTCTTTGAGGGACAATTTCTACAAACATCATCAACTAGATCAACTACCTATTTACGCGACGAGGGGCGGTCAGGACCTATGAACATGGGGTCGAAGAAGCATCGTCGTAGCCGATCGCGGACCCGCTCCCGAGAAAGAGCTCGCAGTAGAGGCAGGAATGTACGGTCGAAGTCGCCCGAGGAGAGACGCGGTCGGAATCGCTCTCCGGTGAAAGCTTCTCGCAGACAAGGCCGCTCTGACAGTGGCGGCTCCAGGAGCAGCGGGGATTCCGCAGGCCGCAGCCGACACAGAGGCAGAGAGTCCAGCGACTCTGAGCACGATCACAGAGGCAGAAGAGCACGATCACACGGCAGATCTAAAGACAAAGACAGGTACTTAAAACCAAAGACACTGAACTGCACTTCCTAGTAAATAAATAAGATAATAATAAAAAATAAAAGCTTGTAGAAAGATAAATCTTTCTATCTATTTATCTATCATTGAAATGGTAGAGGCTTATATGAATAATTTCTACTAAACAAAACAAAATAAAGGAATATAATAAATATGCATGTAACGTTATGCTTGCCTTGGATGTTAATAGGAAACTTGTACTTATTAATAAAGCATTTGTGTTTGGATGCTGGTTGATTGTCAGCATAAGCACATCAACAATAACACATTGACAAAGAACAATATAATGCCTCGTTTGCAAACAAAAAAATAAAGTAGGGGTAAAGGCATTAATGAATAAATGTAATGAAGATGTTGCTATATGTATGTATAAGAGTGATTATTACTCTTTCTTCGCCTGTCTCTAACTGTTTTTGTTTAATGTATTGCTTTAGCTCTCCGGGTGACAACCACAATGACCAGAAAAAACACAAGGAGAAGAAGAAACACAGGGATGAGAAGAGTAGAAGCTCCTCGCGCTCCAGCACAGGATCCAGCATAGAACGGAACAAAGTGAGAGATGGGAGGAGCAGCGAAAGAGAGAAGAGGAGACAACAGAGCCGGAGCCCCAGCCGGGAGAGATGGAGGGAGGAGAGGAGGAGTAGAGAGAGAGGGAGAGGCCAAAAGAGCGAAGAGAGGGAGCGAGACAAACGAAGGGACTGCAGTCGAGACAGGCGACGTAGACACTCAGAATCCGTCTCCTCGAGTGCCTCCAGCTCTTCGGCTGACTCTGATCAGGGAGGGGAGACGTCACAGGGTCAATCCTCCGTCAAAGAAGACCAAAAGAAACAGAAGGAGATGATGAAAGCCTTGGAGACTCCAGAGGAAAAGAGAGCCAGACGTCTGGCCAAGAAAGAGACCAAAGAGAGGAAGAAGAGAGAGAAGATGGGCTGGAGTGAAGAATACATGGGGTACACCAACGCAGACAATCCATTTGGAGATAACAACCTGCTCGGCACGTTTAAGTGGCAGAAGGTGAGAGAATTTATTGGAAAGCAGGTGCCGTATACATTGTGCCATTGCAGTAATGTTGGACTCCTCCAAGGGGCCGTTCAGACAGGATGTGGTATTGCATTCCATCTTGTGGGAAATTTTAATTGTCTGTGTAAACATTAGGAGTATGAATCTTTGGTTTCATTGTGGATTTGATTAATGATTTACTGTTTTCAATTCAAAAATTATTTTAGGCAGAAAGCAGAAAAAAACTAGTTTAGTTACTTTAAAGAGAACACATTTACTACAAGAACATGAAATTGGAGTACAACAAAGAGTGCAATGCAAACAATGTGAAGACTACATGGGTGACCAGCGATGGGAGGGTTTCTTAAAAGGGGTCAGGAAATGCTCTTTTTTTTTTTTTTTTTTTTATCTTCCCGGAGGTCCACTGATAGCGTTAGTAAAGTTTTTTTTGTTTTTTTGTTTGTTTGTTTTTTGGGGTTTTTTTTGCACCAAAATGGTCATAATTTATTAATATATGATACTTTTCCACCCTATCTCTGGCCCTTTGTCTGAAATGCTCGGTTTTGACCTACGCGCTTCCTTAAATCTTGGACGTAATTGAACTGAAATGCACATCACTGGAAACACATCAAAACGGTCAAAGACGGTGGCCTGGGTAGCTCAGCGAGTAAAGATGCTGGCTGCCACCCCTGAAGTCATGAGTTTGAAACCAGGGCGTGCAGAGTGATTCCAGCCAGGTCTCGAAAGCAACCAAATTGGCCCTAGGGAGGGTAGAGTCATATGGGGTAATCTCCTTGTGGGCGCTATAATGTGTGGTTCTCGCTCTCCTTGGCACGTGGTTGTGCATGGGTGCCACACGGTAACATCGCGGTAATGCACTCAACAAACCACGTGATAAGATGCGCGATTGACGGTCTCAGACGCGGAGGCAACTGAGATTCGTCCTCCGCCACCCAGATTGAGGCGAGTCACTACGCCACCATGAGGACTTAGAGTGCATTGGGAATTGGGCATTCCAAATTGGGGAGAAAAGGGGAGGGGGAAAAAAAACGGTCAAAGACGTCCATCTAGTGCAGGTTTACATACATCAACAATTAACATATCGCAGATGAGCTTGAGAAAGCGTCCATGACGGGTTTGTGTTCAAAACAACAAGAGGCAGAGCAGCTGAATAAAACCAAATGGGCTCATCTTTTCAGAGTTGTAACTTGACACAGCATCTTTTAAAAGTGGCTCGAGATACATGACAACGGTCAAAGATGTCTGTCTAGTACATGTTTATATACAAAAGTAGTTCAGATGGGTCCCCTTTGGTGTTCAGGAATAGTTAGGCCACACTAGGCCTGTCTGTCTTGCTCGCTCCGAGTTTGAATGAAGTGTGAGTGGGCGGGGCCAAGGGTGCGATGATGTGAAGTAGGCATTGATGTTTTTTCCCTGTAGAGGCGGTAATGAATTATTGAGCCCCCTAGTGACGTAGGGAAGTCGATGAATTGGAGAACGAGGCCTTTTTGCAGCTCGGTTTCAATAAATGCTTTTATTGCATTGGGGATTAATTTTTGAGTTCTGAAATTTACAGTATATTTTTATAGTAGAATGATCTCTTATATGACAAAATATCAAGGAAAATCTGATTTCTCATGACATGCCTCTTTAAAAAACATTTAATATAATCAAACTAATTTTTGTTACTTTTATGTTACCTCAGGGCGACATAAACATGCACTAGATGGACATCTTTGACTGTTGCAGTCAATCACAATGTTTTTCAGTGTCTCGCACCATGAGCGCTGCATTTCTAAGACGGCGTGTCATGTTGAAAGAAGTTCAGTTTTTAAAAATGTGTTTTAATCCATTTTACATTCTATTCCGTTGTACTCCGCTGCATCAAGAATGCGTCCTGTTTGAACAGTCCCTAAGTCTGATTATGTTGGGACACAATCTGCTTGTGTTAACAAAGAAATAAAATTCACACTGTTTGTGTGTTTCTCAGGCTTTGGAGAAAAAAGGAATCGGGCACTTGTCAGAAAAAAACTTGAAGGAGAGAAATAAACGCATCCAGGAGGAGAATCGTAGAGAACTGCAAAAGGTACGAAACACTTACTTTATATTTTATTTCTAAAACATTTTAGAAATGGGAATTTTGGAGACTTTTGTTAAAAGTATTTGACATTAAACCAGGAATGCACTAATATATACATGTTGGCTAATACAGTTATTGTAATCTATCCTGTTACTTTTTGTTTTTTATTTAATATTTCTCACTCAAAGCTTTGAGAATTTTACGTGCTGCAAATGAAATCAGACATCAGAAAATTTTAATGAACATACACTGACTGAGCACTTTATTAGGAACACTATGGTCCTAATAAAGTGCCCACCGTGGTCTTCTGCTGTTGTAGCCATTCCGCCTCAAGGTTCGACATGTCGTGCATTCTGAGATACTATTCTGCGCACTACAATTGTATAGAGTGGTTATTTGGAAGCCTTTTTACTGTTTAAATGGCAAAATAATCCCTGATATCATTTGCTTCCAAAATTGGCCTATAGTGACTGATGCAAACTACTGGTACTTATATGATCACTGATATATTGTGCATCCTTATATTAAACGTTAGGCATAATACATGCTGAAATATATGTGTTGTTGTTCAGGTGAAGCAGCTGCGTCTGGAGCGAGAGCGTGAGAAATCCATGCGTGAGCAGGAGCTGGAGATGCTGCAGAGAGAGAAAGAGGCCGAGCATTTCAAAACATGGGCGGAGCAAGAGGACAACTTTCATCTGCACCAGGCCAAACTGAGGTGACATACAAACTGAGGAAAATCTATAGCAGGATTGGGCACACTTGATGTAACTGAATAATTTGTAATGTTGTTTGTTTGATCGCAGGTCTAAAATCCGTATCCGTGATGGCCGAGCGAAGCCCATTGACCTGCTGGCTAAATACATCAGTGCTGAAGATGATGATCTGTCAGTGGAGATGCATGAACCGTACACATTCCTCAATGGACTCACCGTCACAGACATGGATGACCTGCTGGAGGACATCAAGGTGAGTGAGAAATAGAGAGAGATTGTGAGAGTAGGTGGGTGGGTGGGTGGTTTCAGAATGGAATACTACCATACAACTTGTACTACACTGCCTGGCCAAAAAAAAAAAGTTGACGTTTGGATTTAAATAAGCAGATACTTAAGAGACTATGATTGGATCATTATTGCAGTGATTAATGTGTTTCAGCTGGCAACAATTCTTTTAACCCTAACAGCTGTGTGGCCACAAGAAAGCCACTTGTTAGTGAGGCTAATCGGAAAAAACGACTTCAATTTGCTAGGGAGCATAAAGATTGGACTGTGGATTAATGGAAAAAGGTCATGTGGTCTAGAAGGGAAGGGAAGCGCATGAAGCAACGCACCTGTCATGCATAGTGCCCACTGTACAAACCTCTGGAGGCAGTGTTATGATCTGGGGTTGCTTCAGTTGGTCAGGTCTAGGCTCAGCAATGTTATGCGGCAATAAAATGAAGTCAGCTGACTACCTGAATGTACCGAATGACCAGGTTATCCCCTCAATGGATTTTTTCTTCCCTGACGGCTAGGGATGTGACGAGATCCACCTCGTGCCACGAGATCTCGCGATATTAAAACGTGACGATATTTCTCGTTGAGGTGAAAAGCTGTCTCACGCCATCAGCATGATGGAGTGTGAGGGTGAAATTAGCGTAGAAGATGCCCCCGCCACTTTTAAATCGTTTGTGTGGCAGCATTTTAGGTACCTGGTGGAAACAGTAAACGGCGACAGAGTGACAGACAAAACACGAACACAGGCTGTGTCTCGTTTGGAAAGTTGCGTCCTCTGGGCGTTGCATATATCGGCCGCATATGTCATCGAGGCTGTCTCGTTTCATTTTTTCTTATTTTTTATCTATTGGCAATGCCTTTTATGTATATGCACTTACATTTATACAATTGTTAACCTTTTTTGCATTCCCAATAAAAAAAAAAACATTTATTAAACGAGACAGCCTCGATGACGTATGCGACAAATGAGACCTCCGGAGGACGCAGCCTTCCAAACGAGACACAGCCAATATGTAAGCACTGTAGAAAATAGTGCCGTACACCGCGGCTAACACAAGCACTATGGAAATACACCTACAGAACCACTGCAGCTCTCAACTAAATTCAACCAGGTCTGAAGAGACTCTTGTGAAATCATACAGGAGGGAAGCCAGTGAGTTGAGTTTGTGGCAAAACCTTTTACAGTGCTTGCATATTGTTCTGTCTTTTACTGCATATGATAATTCATACTCAGAAAGTAGAACTGAAGTGACATTCATTACAAGATGATTAGTTAAAACATTTCAAAATGCACCTGCATTGTTTTGCATTTTGTGACTTTCAGTCGAATAAAAGACTATTTTCCAGTCATATACACTATCGGTCAAAACTTTTGAAACACTTGACTGAAATGTTTCTCATGATCTTAAAAATCTTTTGATCTGAAGGTGTAATTGCCCAACATAGATGGGAACTCCATCAATACTGTTTAAAAAGCATCCCAGGGTGATACCTCAAGAAGTTGGTTGAGAAAATGTCAAGAGTACATGTCTGCAAATTCTAGGCAAAGGGTGACTACTCTGAAGATACTAAAATATATCACAGTTTTGATTTATTTTGGATTTTGTTTAGTCACAACATAATTCCCATAGTTCCATTTATGTTATTCCATAGTTTTGATGACTTTACTATTATTCTAAAATGTGAAAAAAAAAAAATTATAATAAAGAATGTGTAAATGTTTCAAAACTTTTGACCGGTAGTGTATATAGTGTTAAAATATCGTCTTGTATCGTTCTCGTGAACCCTGTATCATCTCATCTCATGAGCTAAGTGTATCGTCACACCGCTACTGATGGCATAGGCATACTCCAGGAAGACAATGCCAAGATTCTGTGGGCTCAGATTGTGAGAGAGTGGTTCAGGGGAGCATGAGGAATCATTTTCAAACATGAATTGGCCACAACAGAGTCCTGACCTTAACCCCATTGAAAGTCTTTGTGATGTGCTTGAGAAGACTTTACGGAGTGGTTAGACTCTCCCGTCATCAATACAAGATCTCAGCCAAAAATGAATGCAACTCTGGATGGAAATAAATGTTGTGACGTTGCATAAGTTTGTTGAAACAATACCAAAATGGATGCATGCCATAATCAATGCTAAAGACAGTCCAACGAAATATTAAAGTATGCGACTATTTTTTGGGTCAGGCAATGTATTTCAGCTGTATGTACTGTGCTGTATTCATGTATTATGTATAATGCTATATTAGCCAAAATGTGCAGTATACAATGATTGCACGCTAAACAAAATACTATCTCCCGCAATGTATGTTCCATTTCCACTGTGACAAAAGAACCGTTTTAACAGCTTTGTACATTTTCAGCATATCTTTGTGTTTTTTAACTTAGGGCCCTATGAAATCCATTTTATTTTTTCCCAAATTCTGTTTTTTCCATTTTCTAAATTCAGTGTTTTAAAGTTTTATTACATTTTATTTGGTCTAATTAAAATGAATTCATAGAATGTTAATCAAATGAAAAACAAAACAATTACTTTTCAACGTAACGTTATTTTTATCAAACGAAGTTCTTCTAGATAGATCCTCACAGCACATCCAAAACGCAATGTTTGAGTTATTTTGTATTTTTGTCAAATGCAGTGCTTCACATTAGAGCATCGCAGTATTTATTCAGTACAACAGCATTCTGGCATGTGAGATATTGGTCAAATATAATTTTATTATTATTATTTATTACTACGTTGAATATTACATTTTACTGTAAAGTAGAAGTATATTTCTGTCCCAGTTTCTTCAATTGAATTCTTGTTAAATGAGCTTTTATTTAGGCGGAAAGCTGAATGAAGCAATTTGAGTTTGTATGTTTTTGACAACAACTTCTGTAAGGCGGGGTGCCAAGCTGTTTGCATTCAAAGGACAGAACTCCCCAAGGAGGCAAAGAGCAAATGTATGATCTCTGAGAAAATCAGCATAGAAACTTTTTTGTAAAGATACCATCTCACACCCAACTGAGCAAGAATTGCCATATTGTTGTCTTTCCACATGTGTTCTCTCTCCTACTACCCCTCTTCTGTCCCTCTCAGCTCAAAATCACCTCAAAACACACTTAAATCTTGTAGGTAACAAATATCTAATTATGTGTCTGGCTATTCATGTTTCATATCATTGAAAAGGTCTCAGTGTGACTGGTACAAAGGTCTCATTACCTTAACTGTAAAATGCATGATAACACAGTTTTGAGAATTTAGAGGTATTCTGACCAATTCTGGGGGTGTGCCTACCTCCTGTATGCAGATATGGTGTGGCCCCAGGGCTTCCAAACCTATTCATCCGCAAATTCTTATTTTCATTCCATTTGGTTGTGGTCTGGGTATTTAAGGAAATCTAGCACATTGCTCATTGGAATTTTCTGTAACCAGAAATTCCCATGGTGCTGACACTACGTACTTTTCTGAAGTCAGGTATGCATCTGTTTCTCTTAAGATTCATCTTTGAGTATTAGATGTTTTGTATTGATTATTTCTGAATTGATTATGAAATTAGCTTGATACATATTTACCTGACTAATAAATTATTAAATTTGATTCTATTCTGACTTACACCGATCAGCCACAACATTAAAACCACCTGCCTGATATAGTGTAGGTCCCCCTCGTGCCTCCAAAACAGCACCAACCCGCATCTCAGAATAGCATTCTAAGATGATATTCTTCTCGCCACAGTTGTACAGAGTCTAATAGTTATGACGCTACAGCCACACGTGCACGAAATAGACGAACGCGCAGAAACCTTCACCACTTCGCTGGATTCCATCGTTGGGCCAGCGAGGTGGCATTTTTACACTTCACACCTCCTAATAAGCAGTTTGCTTTATGGCTTAAATGTGCTTATTAAAGCCAAAAAGGGTGCGACTTAATTATATAACTCTATAGTCTGCATGTGCTGTGCGCTTCAAGCTTAATGCATGCTCTGCTGTCTGTAATCTATTACAAACACAGATCGCACTTGATGCTTACGATTAGGTGTTATCAGTGTATGAGCTGCCGGCTTCACACATTCCCTTTAAAGTGGGCAGCACATTCAGACTTTATATTTAATTAAATCATCACACTAGGAATGGACATATCACCATTGTAATGTGATGAAGTGAACATTAATACCTTAATTTTATCCCTCTGTAAAATGGCATTTTTATGACTGGGCTCCGCCATTCCGTCCGTGTTTTTCGCATCGTGGTGTTCATAGAGCCCTATTAACTGCTCTGTCACTGGCCGCAGGTCTATATGGAGCTAGAACAGGGGAAGAATGTGGATTTCTGGAGGGATATGACCACCATTACAGAGGACGAAATCAGCAAACTACGTAAACTGGAGGCTTCAGGGAAAGGACCAGGTGCTGTGATGATCTTCACTGTTACAACATATTCAATATAGTTTACAGTCGTAGTAGTGAATATATTATAACCACATGCAGTTTTCCCTAAAAATTATTTTCATATTTGAATGCATATACTGTAGAATTTTTTTTTCCTCTTTCTTTTTTCTTTTCTGAAATGGCCCATAATTCTCATTCTTCACCTTTGGTGTGTGTTGGCAGGTGACCGTCGTGAGGGTATAAACACCTCGGTCAGTACCGATGTGCAGAGCGTGTTTAAAGGGAAGACGTACAGTCAGCTTCAGGCTCTTTATATGAACATAGAGAATAAGATCCAGGCTGGTGGCTCCAATCTGGACATCGGCTACTGGGAGAGTCTCCTGCAGCAGGTGCGAGTCTACATGGCACGAGCCAGGTGCGTATCAGACAGTAACCATGTTAAATGAATGTCCTGCATTGTTTTCAATTTATGGATATGTCTGTGGACAGCATCTGTGGCATGCTATCGATTACCACAGACAATTAATTTGACTCATCTCTTAGTGTGTATAAATAAATGGGAAAATGTGTTTACAGTAAATACACTTTTAATGGAAATAGGGCTGAACGATTTGTCTACGTTATCGACAACGTCGACAGTAAAAGAGTTTAGTTGTCGAATAGTCGTTTGATCTAATTTAATGTAACATGAGATCACATTAAACTTTAATGATGATGTGCGAGAGCAGCACTTCAGCTCACGACTGACTGAGGAAGAAAACAGCTCACAGTCCAGATGCACTCTAAACTTTCACAGCTTCAGGTGATGAGGGAATTATAATGCAAAAATACAAATTAAATTCAGAAGAACTGGAGCTGCCGCTCCGCTGAAGCAAAACTTGCGTGTCGAGCGCCTTTAAAGGAAACACTCCGGCATTACATCTTTAATGCAGTTATATTTAATGCGTTATAGCTTTATTAAAGTTCAAATAATACAGAAGCAGATTATGTAAATAACTACAAACTCCGAAACTGGCATTTCTCTGTGCGGTCAGCGCCTCTTCTGTGAGTTGCGCGAATGTCCCGATCTAAGGGGGAGAGATTGAAACTGCACCCAGCTAATGAACACTCTGTCGTGGGGACGCTCATCGCTTGAGCGCACACTTGCCGCAGCTAGATTATAACGTGATGGCTCGTGACTTGAGTCATAATATATGTGTCATTGTGCATTTCTTATCGTGAAGAAAACTGGCAATATGCAGCTTTATTAATAAGAGAGAGTTTGTTTTTTGTGAGTTAAAGATGTATTGAAGTGAAAAGAAAGGTGAGAGTTGGTAGTCTTCGCCCTATTATGCACCGCAACAAAATATGTTTTTGATTTGTTTTTGTTTCGGCTTGTTTTCCAATATAAATATCTAAAACTCCTTTCAAACAATGTACATTTTCTTTAGCAGCTATACTGCAGAAGGAACTTTTTTTTATATATAATTCAATATAATATTAAAAATACAAATATTTCAAAATATCTAAAAATCCTTTAAAAAAGATACATTCACCTGAGAAGCAGCATATAAGATGTTTAGACTTGCTTTTAGAGAACAGATCTTGAATAGAAGTTATTTTGTCTTTACTGCACTTGCAGAAGTATAACCAAGTGAAAAAATAGGCTAATAAATTATTCTCCATATTAAGATAAAATAAAAAAAAGAAGCTTAGTGTCAAACTGAAGACAAACTGATAACCCATAGGTGCAATTAAACAACGGAATGTTCCGGGTGCAATACAAGTTAAACTAAATCAACAGCATTTGTGGTATAATGTTGATTACCACAAAAATTTATTTTGACTCGTCCCTCCTTTTCTTTAAAAAAAAAAAAAAGCAAAAATCGAGGTTACAGTGAGACACTTACAATAGAAGTGAACGGGGAAAATGTTTGGAGGGTTTAAACAGAAATGTGAAGCTTATAATTTTATAAAAGCACTTGCATTAATTCTTCTGTTAAAATTTGTGTATTATTTGATATGTAAAATTGTTTAAATTGTCATTTTTACAGTCATTTTAAGGTTTGTTGACATTACATCGTCATTGTAATGAAGCTGTAAAATTGGCTATAACTTTACACAGAAAAGTTTAGTAATTTTATCGCACTAAAATCCCCATTCACTTCCATTGTAAGTGTCTCACTGTAACCTCGATTTTTGCTTTTTTTAAAGAAAAGGAGGAATGAGTCAATTAATTTTTGTGATAATCAACATTATGCCACAAATGCTTTCAGTCGAGCTAATTGTATTGAACCCGGAACATTCCTTTAATGTGACATTTGTGGTTATTGATTCGTTGTCATTATTAGGATTCCTCCAGTAGGAGGAAACTTATTGTTTTTGTTAGTATTATTCTTCTTCTTCTTATTATTATTCCTGTAGCTCTAAATTGCCCAATAACTCAAGATCTCCTTGGAAAAAAGTTTTGAAATTTGGCACATTGATACTACAGGCCACGAGTAACTACCACACCAAAAATGGCCCACGTGAGCCAATAAGTGGCGTTACAGGCCACGCCCCAATTTGTCCATTTTCAAAGTGATGCCATTTCCACCCCATAAGTCCAACATTTCTGAAACCTGGTATATATGCCTCATTTCTCATGAGGAACAAAAAAGCCTCTAGAACCTATAAAGTCCACCATGATGGATTTTCCTGTACATTACAAATTTGTCCAAAATTACAAAAATCTGCTCCTCCTGAACCATAGACTTGAAACTTGGTATGTATGTGTAGGATACATGTCTTTCAATTTGATATTTAGCAAAAATGAATACAATACAAAATGGCTGAAAGGTGCGCATTTATGTAAATGTCCACATTGTCTCAATATCCATATGTCCGTAAAATCGAATTCCATTTTGACTAATGTTTTTTCCAACCTAACAGGCTTCAAAATGACATCACTCTGAAGTACTGTGCTAAATTTCATCTTGATATGTCAAAAGATGACAGAATTACAGTTTACTATTATTTATCGCTAACGCTAAAATAATGCTTTACAAATCCGCTAGTCATAAAACCGATACTTTGATTAAAACACCAGTTCATATGACGACTCTTACAATGTTTAATAACAAATTAATGAAATGTTGTGTACATGATTATATTTAATACATTCTATTATGGTCTCTTAATATTGTTTAAAGAATTATTATATTTATATATTCCTTCTCTGGCATTTCATTTAGTTGGACAATTGTATTAATAGTTCATTTTTCACTTGTTGCTGCTTGAACTTTAATGAGGGGAACACGCGCTCTCTCATGAGGGAAAGAGATGTAAGGAAAGCGGAGAAAGAGCGCATGTTTCTGGACTCTACAGGTGCTACTATTGTTAATGCCGTTTAATCGGGAGATATTTAATAAAGATGTTTGAATTACACCACATCTTGTAACTCGCGGTATTACTGAGATGCCAATGCCTGGCGGAGACTGAGAAGCTGCCGCCATGAACGATGATAAGGACCGTTTCACAGCTCGCGCTGTTTTCCCTTTGCCTTGTCACGTGTGAAACGCCACGTTAACAGTACAGTACACAAATTGCATCGTTCTTAACTTAAATGATTAGTGAGTTGTGTTGTCTTGCATTGTAAGTGTTTGTTTTCAGCATGCCTACATTCAATCAAAACTATACTTCAGACGGAAGAGCAGCAGATTCACATTTGTTTTTTCCCCCTCTATTTTTATATTTATGATTGGAACATTTCAGATGCAACAAACTTTTTCTGCTATTTTATGTGTGTTATTTTATGTTTAGGCTGAGAGAGCGTCATCAGGATGTATTGAGGCAGAAGCTGTATAAACTGAAGCAGGAACAGGGTGTGGAAAGTGAACCGCTCTTCCCCATCATCAAAGAAGAGCCAGAGAATGAGCGGCCAGTGTAAGTGGTTTCACCTCTACGTTTAGAATGTTACAGAATCGCAGTGTTTATCTACACTAACATATATCTATATTTCTCTAATCTGTTGACATTACCATAGAGTTCATCAGTGATAGATTGGTATATTGGTTTTTATTCATTTGGCCATTTTGAGATTATCGGCATCAGTCGGTACCCATGTCTGCTTGGCTGATTAGCAGAAGTGTTACCTACTATGGGTGTCAGTTTCAAAATGTACTGACTTTTTCAGAAATTTACTAATTTGTCAGAAATTATAAGTGAATCTTAAGTAAATTAGATTCAAAATAAGTGTCCATCGCATTTCCATTGTTATGGATGAGCCATAAAACAGTCTCTTAATTGACTCATGATTTGATTAATTTGCCAAAAGTTTACATTTTGAAACTAAATTGGTTTAACAGAATTCAAATTAACTGACTTTTAAAGACTTCATTATTTTCTTGACTTTTAAAAAATTGATTAATTACCACAGATTTTAAGACTTTATTAATTTCTGTTACTTTGGAATTTATTAATTTCTCCCCTTTTCTCCCAATTTGGAATGCCCAATTCCCAATGCACTCTAAATCCTTGTGGTAGCATAGTGACTCGCCTCAATCTGGGTGGCGGAGGACGAATCTCAGTTGCCTCCGCGTCTGAGACCGTCAACCCGCGCATCTTATCACGTGGCTTGTTGAGCGCGTAACCGCGGAGACATAGCACGTGTGGAGGCTTCCACTCACAACTCACCATGCGCCCCACCGAGGGCGAACCACACTATAGCGATCACGAGGAGGTTACCCCGTGTGACACTACCCTCCCTAGCAACCCAGGCCCCCACTATGGAAAAGTATTGTTAAAAAACCGTGGGAACCCTGTTACTGCATTCTGAACGTACTCAATGTATGATTTGTCCCACCTGCTTTCCAGGAGACCAGGAGGGGCGGAGTCTGAAGATGAGGAGGCGGGCAGCTCTCAACAAGGGGCCAATCGGACAACAAAAGACGGAGAGGGGGCGGAGAAAGGGGAAGGGAGAAGGACAAAGAAGATGGATGGAGAAGAGGGCGAGCGACCTGGAAGGAGCAGTCCGAAAGGAGAGGGGGATGGAGAGGAGGAGGGACAGAAAGATGAAGCTTCAGAGGCTGTGTTGACAGAAGAGGATCTGATCCAGCAAAGTCAGGCGGAGTACGACTCGGGCCGGTATAGTCCAACGCTCCTCCAGCCCTCTGAGTTACCGCTGGACACGCACATCATTGATGTAGAAGAAGACCTGCAGAGACTCCAGCTGGCCCGCAGACAGCTGCAGGTGACAGGTGCGTATCTCACTATTACAGCATACATTTCATACCATAGTGAAATTACAGGCCACATGCTTTGAAATTGTTCAACTCTATTGCACTGGGAATATTGTTAATGGTGTGTTCTAAGGCAAGCTTAACTATTTCTTTTGTCGATGCTTTTAAGTATTTTGAACAAAACACTACGTATTAAACTTAGGTATGGAACATGTCTCATACCGTTTCTAATTCCAAGAAAGAGTTGCTCACATTTTGACTTATGTAAAGATCTATTAATGAAAGATTACTACTGCATTACTTCCCTTTTCTCATAAAGGTGATGCAAATGAAAGTGCGGAGGATGCGTTTGTGCGCCGCGCTAAAGAGGGTATGGGCAACGACGAGGCCCAGTTCAGCGTGGAAATGCCTTTGACAGGAAAAATGTACCTGTGGGCCGATAAATATCGTCCACGCAAACCTCGCTTCTTTAATCGCGTTCATACCGGCTTCGAATGGAACAAATACAACCAGACGCATTACGACTTCGACAACCCACCACCCAAAATCGTCCAGGGATACAAGTTCAACATCTTCTACCCCGATCTCATTGACAAACGCTCAACACCACAGTACTTCCTGGAGCCTTCCTCTGACAACAAGGACTTTGGAATTCTGTGTTTCCACGCCGGACCACCGTATGAGGACATTGCCTTTAAGATTGTAAACCGAGAATGGGAGTATTCCCATCGCCATGGATTCCGCTGCCAGTTCGCCAATGGAATTTTTCAGCTGTGGTTCCACTTTAAGAGATATCGCTACAGGCGATAAGAAAGACAAATGTGGAGTTTCTATTGCTGTCTTTGTGTGTTAAAGGGATAGTTCAGTTTCCACATTTGGATGAACTATCCCTTTAAGTAATTACTGGTGCAACTCGGCAAACAATTTCTGTATATTTTTGATTGTTTGGTTCTGTTACGCTCATAAAATGGATTTGATCGCACAGTGAATGTCCTCCTTTTTGCTGTGTAATGTAATTGTTCCAGAGTTTCTATGCCTGAATATAACACATCCCCGTTCATGGAAGAACAGGTTTTCAATGGGATAGACTTCACTTTAACCTTGAAAATACTGTTTAGTACATTTTCCATTTCGCAGGCACTTGGCTTGCGCATTTGATTCCTTTTTAAAGAACTTGTTTTTATTTTAGTTTCTTTTCATCTTTCTTGAAAAATACTATTATTTTAATGTTTTTGAGATGATACATTAAAGATGGTTTGTTTTCAAATTTGTAGCTGTTGTTCGCATGGAATTCTTTTGTGCTCTTTTGAAGATTTTTACATCGTCAATTTAGTCAATGTTTTTTCTTGGCAAAAGACATTTACAATTACAACAACAAAGTACAAAGACAGTATAAAAGTAAACAGTATGGAACCTAGTCAGGGTCAACGCAATATTTAATTTGACATGATTTATGTTGTAAGGGATAGATGTATAGTATGTTCAATGGGTTTAACTGTTAAATACCATGTTGATTGTTCAAACAATGCAATGTTAAAAAAAATTGTCTCCAACAAATTTACAGGCAACAAAACTGAAAAACATGGGTTGTCGAAATTAGACAGGACATACTTGAGAACATAATGAATGGTACAACATTGAAAACCGACTGTATGTCAATCCCTCAGATCCTCTATTCTTTCGTCAAATTAAATACGGCACGTACCCTAAATTCTGTTGTTAGAATTTGCTGTCTGTCAACAGCACATTGCTGAAACAAATCTTGTATGTAAAAGAAGCTGCATTAAACATTCACTTCAAGATGCAGTCATTTGACACTTTTCTTGGCATTGGGAAAAAATAGGAAGAATTGCTTTTAAAGGCAGCATACTTGGATTAGAGGCAGCACCCACGGCAGGTTTTAACAAGACAGTTTGTGGTGCTTCGAAACTCACTTTGGCCCAGATTGATGTTTTTAAGCAGGAACACAACCTGATGAACATTACCAAGTATCTTGGTAGACTCATGATGAACCCCAACTGAAATGCACTGAAATGGCAAATGCCGATAGAGATTGATAGTTCCAATCTGATTGGCAGGTTTTTGCAACTTGTGGGTAAAAGTGCACAGGGTTTTTTATTTTCAGTCTGCCAAGAAACAAAAAGTCTTAGGTGATAACAAGAGCACTTTTGAAGAAGATATAATTGCAAAAAAGTATGCCTGGTTAGAGGCATGACATCAAAAGTAGGGCTAGGCGATATGGCTTCAGCAAATTGATGATATTCGATATATTTCTCGATAATTATGTTTTTGCTCTGAAATAGCATAAGTGTTTTTTTTTGTTTTGTTTTTTATCAGAGGAACTAGATCACAAGCATACTTATTTACACATGTATATACATTTCCTCTAATTTCTTTAGTTATTTCTGTACAACTGTTTGCAGAGACTGCAAAGCCATAGGTTTTTTCATATACTGTATACACCAGGTATATTGTTGTGGTATAATCTATTTCCGCTAATCCTGCCCCGAGCGGCACATAAAAACAAAACAAGAACTGTATTTGTCTGCTGTACCTCTTAGTCAGACGGTCTCTGTACTTTATACTTAATGGGCGAACGGGTTATTTTAGTTCGCCTAAAAATGTTCATTAAATGCACTGACATTATTGTTCTGCTGTGTCCAATTGGGGATATTTCTCCTGTTCACGTACATCCCTGAAATTCTTAAAGAACTTAACTAGTCGAAGAGTTTTGGTGATTGGTTCGAACTAATTGTGGGTGTACTTTGGCATTGTGACATTCTTAATGTTAAAAATGGATAACTTTGAAGCCCGTCTCTCTGAGTTCACCCTCAGCAATCTCATTTTAAAACAATGCCGTGCGTAGTATAAACACAGGCTTCGTTCTCCCAGAGTGCTTTATTCGCACAGTGGAAACAAACAAAGTTTAGGCTTAAGTCGGTGGTTCTTAGCCGGAATAACTGGCCAAAATTGAATTGAAAATTCAATGTAAAACTTAAATGACAAAAAAAAAAAGCCTGGCTGCACAAAATCACTATCTTAGAACCTCTGTATCTTTTCCTTTGTTAATAGGACCCATTGTTGTGAAATATGGCATAAGTAGCCATGGTTTAGATTCATCAAGGACACAAAGTGAATCTGAAAACAAGTTTAGTGAGTTTTTCGCTGCAAAAGATAAACCAGTAAAAGTGGGCTTGGTCTTGCATTACCAAGTCCAAGATAAAGTTTGTGCATAAAGACAATCTCAAATATCAGATTCATCATCTATATATCTCAGTGATACCTGACCAGAGGAACCAACAGTGGTTGAAAGTCTGTCTATTTCTCTATAGTCAGAATACTGCTGGCCGCTAGAATTGTTATTGCTGTTCATGTTGTCCATTGATGATGCTGGTTTAGGGTTTTGAGCCTGGTTAGCGTTGATGTTCTCTTCTTCGCACTTGCTCGCTGCATCCTTTACCCTCCTATGACAGCATGGCAAAGTTAAATCGCCCTTGCACAGGTTCCAAATTACTAGCGCAGCCAATAATAGTGATAATAATACCACTATGGCCACTAGGGTGTGCTGTTTATTATGAAGTTCATGTAGTGATTCTGTAGTCACGGATCCTGACCACAGTCTCAGATCATATGCTGCGTGCTGGATTTCGTATTTCCTCTGGGAGATGGTCTCGATGGAACTGCAGGTGTAGAGGCCACTGGCATCTCCAGAGGCATTTAAGATCATCAAGCTGTCTGGGAGGATCTGGAAGGTGTTTGAGGAGGTGATTGGTCGTCCATTTACCTGCCAGTTCACCTGTGCCAGGTTGGAATACAGTTGGCACCACAGCTTAACGGAATTGCCGGGGAAAAATGAGATGTTCACTGGCTTACTGTTACCTGTAACACAAGGTATGGGTCTAGCTGTAACTTTTCATTTGTTTACAAGGACATACACTGTCAATACGCTGGGATATTTTACAAACCTAATGGGGAACACTGACTGGCGTTTCCCTCTCTCAAACTCTGAATCACAGTGCTGTGGAAGGAAAAACATTACATATGTATGAGAAATATGCTAACAGCAGTATTCATAATGGTGTAGAAAGAAAAACAAACTCAAGGGTGATTTGTTGAATCTCATGAAAACATGTCCAGGTCACATTTCACCCCAAAATAAAAAAATGGCATAAATTCATTAAATTTGCCTAAAGAAAATGAAGACCATTTTAGGACCATTGGGAATTTTTCCATTAACACATTAAAGTATGTTTTCCTCTAAAGTTCTAATTATCTTTATGCCATAATAAAAAAATATGATAGTTTTTTCATTCCCATCATTCTCAGTGGAGACGCTCAATATTTTTATTTTATTTAAATCAGCATAAATGAAAGGTAGTCCAACAAATTCTCCCACAATGTTGTCAGGACCCTGTTACCTTTGTCAGTTATGTTTATAGGTTGGTGATGGGATCCTGACATCCATGTTCTGTGTTTGTGTTGAGCACATGGTTCAGGGTTTATTTCCTGTCCATGTGCTCTGTCTATCTTTGTGTTTCTGTGTGAGCGCACAGACCTGTAGTCCCTGAAATTTAAAATGTTGGGGTAAAAAATGCCCCTGCAATGAATTCTTCGGTTTCTATCTGATATAGTTCTTAAGTCTCTATTATAGTCCTAGTTATACATATTATCGCATAAAATATGAGTTTATGTTTAAGTTGAAGGGTAGGAGGTAATAAATTCTCAATCTTGAGGATTTGTTTTAATAAATTAAATTTAAGTATTTGACATAAACGGATGAGACACTGTTTATGTTTTATATGGTTAGAAAAAATTGCACACATAAAAGGTAAAAAAAAAAAAATACCCTGAAAATCAAATCCAGGAGGCAAATATTGTCCCTTAATGTAAAAGCTTTTACGACATTGTTTTGGGGTTACCCGGATATGTTCTTGACAGGGTCTAGGACTTCACAAACTCCCAGGTTTTATCATATATGTAAATAATATATAATTTTCTTTCTTTTACCTGGCTCTGTGTGTGCTGTTTATGGTAGCACAGTGGTTATAATTGAGGTCCCAGCCACAGTACGGATCCCTGGCGAGAACGCAGTCCAGACAGCTGTGGTACCGCACACATTCATTGATAGACATCTGCACCACGCCCACCTCCGAACCCACATAAAGCTGTTGCTGAGAAAACATTACACACACAGGAAAATTAGGCTACTGGTTACTTTCAAATGAATGTCTATGGACATTATCTATGTGATTACCACACACAATTTTGATTCATGCCTTAGTTGAACATATTATATCTGAATCAAAAATATTCCTCTAATAGAGCACAGTGACATATACAGAAAATAAACACAAAGTAAACTGACATTTTTGCATTTCGCAGACACTTTGACTTACAGTGCTTTTGAGATATACATATTACTGTTTCAAATTACATGTTTTTAGCACCATGCTATACCAACTGAGTTAGAAACTCTATGTATCGAAAAAGTCTGTTTGTTACCGTGGTGTTCAAAAGTCGTAAGATCTTAACAGGTTCTGAAGGCTCAAACAGTTGAATCTCTTCCATTATGACCATCTCTCCATCATAATTCACAGCTTTCAACACTGAACCGCTCACTGTACACAACACAACACAATGGAGAAAAAAACAGTTGAAGAACTTAAAGACCCCATGAAATGGCTTGACGTATTTCCTTTGGAAACAGGACGTTTGGGTGGGACATATTGAAGGACTTGAGAAAAACAAAACCCAAAAAAAGTCAATAGCCTTTAATTTACATCACAACCATGAACCACGATTTGCTACTTGTTATTGCTTGTTCATTGTTAGCTCATGTTAACTAATTTTAACGAATAACAACCTTATTGGAAAGTGTTTAATAGTATAAATGAACCTTTTGAGAATGCATTTCATTCAAACCTTAATAGACCTTTTTTCTTTTAAAGAAATAACAATAAGATTTGATAAGACAATGTGGACCTTATTGTAGTGATTCCATTTTTTAACACAGGTCAAACAGGGTTCATTGCTGATAAAACTTAACACAAAGTACATATTTACAAGGGATCTTTACTTGTGCCAATGAACATGACTTGATGGTTGCTCCCATCCACGGCAGTTGCTGTGGTCACCACAATTCTAGTGAAAGCAGCGCCTCTCTTCACCAGCAGGGGGCGCTCTCCAATCGGCTGGACTGGCTGATCCATCAAAGGCTTATCTTTAATAAACTGTAACGTTTTGTCTGGCAGATCAATAGACCTGGTAATGCTCATTTCTCTGGCGTGATTATCAATGCACTATTATGTGAGAAGAAAAAGGTGAGGGAAAGTTAGATTGATTAGCAGTATTATTGAGTTACTGTAAATGAAAAAAAGACTCACTGCTCCAGGTCGTGGATCAGGTAGATCGCCGGTGTACATCACCCACTTCACAAACGACATCTCCACGGGAACAGGAGCCTTAAATTTGCCCTTCGAGAACACCGTCCTGATGTCTTCAATTCTGTATGCACATACTGCAGATTGTGGGGAGGAGTCCCTGTCAATCAAACACACAACATCAATTATGTTACAGTAAGTATTTTACTAAGCTTGATCGCCCTAAAGACCATGCTACCTTATATTTGGACACTGACTTGCTGAATAGAGTGTGAAAAGTTATATATACAATCTTAGGGGCTTTTCAAACCGAAAAGAAGAAGAAGAAGAAGAAAAAGCTATGGTTAGGGTTAGGTGCTCCTGTGTGAGACATTGAAAGCATAGGCAGCCAAAGATGTTTGCCTAGTGCATGTTTACATAGAAAAACAATGGAAAAAGAGGGCAGACAGACACAAAAACATGTTCGTTGTGAATGCCCTTTATATACTATATTGCTTGAGTTTCACTTAGCAAAATAAGACTTGTCCTCCTAAATAATTTTTTTTATCCTTAAACATTAGCCATCTATAGAATCAAAGAGCTTAAGACTCAAACTCACGATTGTGGGGTAAAGACAGCGTAAAAAACACAGGTGGTCCAGTGGCCGTGGCACCAGCTGAACACATCCTGAACCAGAAGAGGCAGGTTGGTGTTTGGAATGGGACATTCAAGCCTCGCTTTCAGGAATGATGTCCACTTCTTTTGCAGTGTCCTTTGTCCACCCAAGTCTCCCTGTGATGGACAAGATGATGTCATTTTGGGGACTATGTTGCATAGACAGGAACCACTAATATGTTTCTGTCTGCCTTTGGATGTACACATCTTTAAGAAAGAATGCCAGCTGATGAAGGGGTCTTGCTGGTTTCCTCAGACTCTACATCTGACAGCAGATCTATGACTCTTAAGGGTGATTACCTTGCATACGCGTGCCACCCGAGAGACATCCACCTTGGCGTAAGAGTCATATTCCACTGCTGTCTCGCTGAAGAAGAGGTAAATCTTGTCGTCATCTCCCTCCATACTATTTTCTCCCTCTGGTATGTGAGCCATGTGGATAAAATTTGGTTCTTAAATTAAACAAACAAAACACAAAGAGATCATGAGATCCTTCAAATATCAGTGATATTTTCCTGTCTATAATGTGCATTTCTCTTGTCAAACAATCTTTAAAAGTGATGTCAAACTAGATTGTGTTCCATTCACTTCCATTCATAAGCATGCAAAAGTGGGAGATTGCAGGTGTGAGCATGTGCAAAGAAGTTTCATCTTTTCCTGTGAAGCAAAGTTCAAGGTTGGTGAACTCTGACCTGCAAATCTGTTGGTGAAAAGACGTTTGACAGCTGAGGATCTATTGGTCAGATATTGACTTCCTGGCACAAAACAGTAGAATACAAATTTGGAAACAGCATGATTTCAGTGTTGCGGGAAATTCAGTAGATAATATATTTAAAACTTTTATTTATCATTAATAACCAGTTCTGGGTAGTAACTGATTACATGTAATCAGTATTATGTAATCAGATTACAAAAATTAAATGTAATTATTTTTAAAAATACTCGTAATCAAATTACAGTTACTTTTCTATGGATTACATGATTACAGGCAACTGCAGTACATTTTTTTTATAATTTATTGATCCCTCTATTCTTGTTTTAAAATATTTTAAGTCTTTGAGTGTTTTCATAAAGGGGAGGAGGGTTTTGGAATTGCATTCACAGACGTGTTACGAGCCATCAGCCAGGTGGCTATAAAAACACCGAAGATGGAGCGGTCATTCACACACAAATTCTGAACTGATTGTATAGTGCGGTAAAGTTAGTTTTAGTTTAGCAGATTGATGTTGCACTCGACTTCAAAAGTGTACATGAATGCGACAACTTTTGTGACATTAAAAATATAACTGGTCTGATTGCGTATCACACATGTATGGCATTTGTAAAGCCAAATTATCCACAGTAAGAACATTTTAAGTGCCCTTAAGTATAATCGCAAATAGCGAGTAAAACACACACAGAAAAATCATAGTAATTTTCAAGTTTTCTTTAATGCATTTAAGCAACATTTTGTCACATGGTGCCATCTTATCCTAATCAAATGCATGTGACATCAAATAAACAAGAATGAGGTCAGAAGTAATCCAATAAAATCTAAAAGTAATCAGATTAAATTACTTTAAAAATGTAATCCAAGATATTTTAGTCATGTAATTTGTAATCAGTACCAGATTACATTTCAGAAGTACTCTAACCAGCACTTTTTATAACGTATTATTAAATAAATACAGAAGTCCAGCAGTGTGGCTTAATATATCCTCAGGGTTGGGAGGGTTACTTTTCAAATGTATTCCACTACAGATTACATGCTGTAAAATGCAATTTGTAGTCAGTAATGTATTCTAAATACTTTGGCTTAATTCTTCAGCACTGGTTGATTTCACTTGTTTTGACTATAAAAAAATCTGCCAGTACAGTAAGACAAAATACACATGTTAAAAATACATTCTCTGAAAAACCTAAATATCTTATGCAGTGTTGTTTCTAAAACAAGATCAATCAAACTGATCTTGTTTTAAGGATTTTTAGATATTTTTACAGGAAAACAATACAAAAATTATTATCAAGAATAAGATTTTTGCCCTAATATCTTATTAGAGAGAAGGAAAAAAAAAGATCTAACGTGGATTTTTTTTAATAAAAAAATATAGGATTGTGCCTTGTAAAAGGTGCATGTAAAATGGCTAGAAATAGCATTTTAGCTTAGTATAAAGCTAAATGTTCATGACAGTTTCCACAAGGTTTATTTCTCTGTCTTCTGCTCCAAACGTACTTCTCTGTTTGCTCGTATGAATGTAACACATCATAAGAAAGTGTTTCACCGCTGTTCAAATGCACTTTGGATCACATCATTTCTATGTATAAATGTTTTCCATCTGAAAGGACTAAACATTAAATGAAACAAATGACAATAAAATGCAAAGTAATCTCTTCAGTAATCAAAATACTTTTTGAATGTAACTGTATTCTAATTACCAATGATTTAAACTGTAACTGTAGTGGAATACAGTTACTTATATTTTGTATTTTAAATCCAAATGGCGACATACTCCCCAACCCTGTATATCCTGTTGCCCATAATCAGTGCAAGGTCCGAAGTAATTTTGCATGCTTAAAAACCTAGTGTGATTCTTTTTTGGATACAACTATACATCTGATCTGCCCATTCTGTGGCTTCAACTCACTGCATAAAAGCACATAGACAAGGACAAGAGGTTCACACCAAACCTCACAATGGGGAAAAAATTAGTGTTCGTGTCAGAGGGAGTGGTTTGTGTTTTAGAAACTGCTGATATCACAGAGTTGACAAAGAATGGGATGAAAAGCAAAAAACATCCAGTGACATTTCTGTGAGCAAAAACATCTTGTTCATGAAAGCCGACAAGAAGGCTACAGTAAATGTTTATATCTCACCACTGAGCCAGGTGCTTGAGAACTCTGTTCGTATGGTTTCCTCTGAGCTGCGCATCATGACTGGCTCTGAGCCCCGGAAGTTCATTGAAGTGGCAGAGTACAACGCTCCATCTGCAATAGGGAAAGAACAAAAGAGAGAAATACAAAGATGATTTAGAATGATGTGAAACACTTTAGACGCCAAATTAACACTCAAAAATGACTCCTTATTAGCTTTTTAGATAGCATAGGCATGCTTTTGATAACCACAGAAAATAATTTTGACTCGTCAATCAGTTTTTAAAAAAGAACAGGAAACACGTTTACAATAATAATGCAAAAACAATGGAGATCTATTGGGAAAGCATTCTGCAGTGTCTGAAAGATGAAATGTGAAGCTTGTGTTTTTGTCAAACCACTTGCATTAATTCTTAAGTAATAAAATGCGTCATACACTGCCCAGCCAAAAAAACATTGCCCTTTGGATTTAAATAAGCAGATACTTAAGAGTCTATGATTGGATCATTATTGCAGTGATTAATATGTTTCAGCTGGCAGCAGTTCTTTTAACCCGAACTGATGCAGTGTGTAGCTTCTTATTTCTTAACCGGAAAACAGACGTATCCCGTGATCGTGGAAAAGATGTTACTGTGTTTCGGAAGGGGCAAATTATCGGCCTGCATCAAGCAAAGAAAACAACTAAGGAGATTGCTGAAATCACTGGAATTGGGTTAAGAACTGTCCAACGCATTATTAAAACCTGGAAGGATAGTGGTGAACCATCAGCCTTGTGGAAGAAATGTGGTCGGAAAAAAATCTTGAATGATCGTGATCGGAGATGACTAAAACGCTTGGTGAAGTCACATCGTAAAAAATTGTCAGTAGAACTCACGGCTATGTTTAATAGTGAAAGTAAGAGCATTTCCACACGCACAATGCAACGAAAACTTACAGGATTGGGACTAAACTGCTGTGTGGCCACAAGAAAGCCACTTGTTAGTGAGGCTAATCGGAAAAAAGACTTCGATTTGCTGAGGAACATAAAGATTGGACTGTGGAGCAATGGAAAAAGGTCATGAGGTCTGATGAGTCCAGATTTGCCCCATTCCAAAACGATGGGTGCGTCAGGGTAAGAAGGGAAGCGCATGAAGCGACGCATAGTGCCCACTGTACAAGCCTCTGGAGGCAGTGTTATGATCTGGGGTTGCTTCAATTGGTCAGGACTAGCAGCAATGTTATGCGGTAATAAAATGAAGTCAGCTTACTACCTCAATGTACTGAATGACCAGGTTATCCCATCAATGGATTTATTGTTCCCTGACTGCACAGGCATACTCCAGGAAGACAATGCCAAGATTCATCATGCTTAAATTGTGAAAGAGTGGTTCAGGGAGCATGAGGAATCATTTTCACACATGAATTGGCCACCACAGAGTCCTGACCTTAACCCCATTGAAAGTCTTTGGGATGTGCTGGAGAAGACTTTCCGGAGTGGTTTGACACTCTCATCATCAATACAAGATCTCGGCCAAAAATGAATGCAACTCTGGATGGAAATAAATGTTGTGACATTGCATAACGTTGTCAAAACAATGCCACAACGAATGCACACCGTAATCAAAGCTAAAGGCAGTCCAACGAAATATTAGAGTATGCAACTTTTTATTTGGCCAGGCAGTGTATGAGCCGTACAACTTCTAAATCTCTATTTTTAAAGTGGGATTATTTTTTTTAAGTGGAGGATCTTGTGGCTATGAGTTACTGATGTAATGTTTGTAAGTGGAGTTTTCTACAACAGTGTTTTATTTATTGACCAGTCACTTTCTGGTATTCTTGTGCGGATATCATGTGAAAGTTCAAGACTTTACATGGTCATGAGTTGAAAGATTGCATATAACTATCACTCCTGTTTCATGCTAACATGTATAAAAGTGTTATGTATATACTTTCGAAAGTGTGATTGTAGTATATTTTAATGTTCATTCAAGGTACTACATGCTTATCTGCTAACTATTGGGAGCGTATTTCACTCATTTTCCCTGTCAAAATGATGTAAAACAGAGGCAGTACATACCGACCAGCTCAGACGTGTATCGTTGAGAAGGATCGAATGGACATTTTCCCTTTCCATCCTCTTGTTTGTTCTCCAAAATCAGCTTACCATCAGCATAAGACTGAGAGAACATTTCATGCAACATTGTAAACACTGTCACTGTATATTGAGCACTCTACATTTATAATTACTAACACTAGGTGACACTCACCATGTAGTCGCAGGTTGGGTTGAATGCTTTGGTTCCGCAAACATACATTCTGCCATCTTCCCTTTTATGAATAACTCTAATATAGTTTTTACAGTCATTCTTAAAAAAAAAATAAAAAAAATAATAATAATAATAAATAAAAAATATATATTATGTTCAGAAAGGAAGCAAATATGTGACATGATCATTTTCAAAGAAAAACACTTACTAACCCTTTAACTCTGACCACAATGTCAAACCAAACTGTTGCAAACACTTCCTCTTCCTACATTTGGCTAAAAGTTCTTCGAATCAATTATCTAATCTGTTGGCTTCTACTTTATACTCTTTTGATATCTTTAGATATCTGCTGATGTTGTCATCTCTACACACAGGATGCACTTTCTGGTATGTCGCTTTGATATAACAGAAAATCATTCTTATTAAAAATGTTTTATATGAAGACATCTTGATACCTTAGTAATTGTACTGATCATTTCTTTTTCTTTTTTTAATTGTTTTGCATTTAAGAAAATGAAAGGATTAAAAAAAAAAAAGACTTAAAGCTCACCACAGCATCCTTTCCCTTATAAGAGCAATCCTTCTGCTGCTGGCTTGTGGCTGGCCACTTCACCTGACGAGAATAAATGAAATATAACATCACCCCTAAATACCAAAAAATACTTACTACTACATGGGCAACTCTCACAAAAAGAGGCAGCTCACATTTCACACTTTGGTCAAAAGGAAGAAAATAAGAAATTATAATTTACATGAAGAAAATAAGGACCATTAAGGAATAAGACATAATTTATTTTAAGTTCATTATTATTATTTTTATTAATTATTATTTTATTAATATTTTTTATTTAATTCTTTTCAAATCAAGCACATCCCACCAGTTGTGAGCTTCATTACATTTTCCTTACTTTTATTATTATTATTTTTTTATACTGTATTATAGTTATAGTATAATTTTTTATGTAATGTATTATTGTATTATTTATTATTTTTTTTATTTCAATCAGCAAAGGTAGTACAGCAAATACTGTCATTATGTACACAACAATACTGGCAATGTGCTTAACTGTCACAATGCAAATCATCTTAATGGTCCTAAAAGTAGTCCATTTTATTTAAGCAAAATATAACACTAGATTCTTTCTTTTGTTTTTGGTATGAAATATGACCCAGACAGGTTTGTAAGAGATTTGGTGAGATTCTCCCATTAGCTCATCATTTATACACTGAGAGCCACCATTGTGAATGTAATAAGAGACCGGGAAGACTTAAGACAGCAGAGTTCACACTAGTAGCCAGCAAGAAAAAGAACTCTTTCTTGAACCCTTAAAGGCACGGGCGATTTGCCAAATATTACTATATACCTCAGATCTTTAGCAACCCGACACGTATCTCTATCACAAATTAATCTACAAAATACCCAGAGAGTAAAACAATTTTAAAGCTGAGATGATGACACAACTGAGAAAAAGGAATTCATTACTTCCACTTTTATGAGACTCAGCAGGCTGTCAACACATATTCAGCAACACATAACATATAAGCTACACATATGTATTTTCTGAGGCACTTATTGAGTCTAAATAGACACCCATATGTCAATAGCCATATAATACTGTTCATGTGTTACACTTGCTATAGTTTACTTCCATGTTGCTTCTTCATCAAATAGCAGTGTCATATATATATATATATATATATATATATATATATATATATATATATATATATATATATATATATATATCAAGTCAATCACTGAAACAACAGAGCCACCTTGAGTAACAAATAATATGTATGTGTAAACGCAAATGTTATTCTGATAACCAAACATTGGACAGAAAATCAACATGATATAGTAATCATTTGTGTGAATATAGTACACAATTGTGTTGTAATAAACAAAGAAATAGATATATTGTGATAGTTAACTTAAACAGATATGAAATAATCATAAAAACATGATTTGTAGAAGTGAAAAAATATACATTGCAACACTATTACAAATCTTGAGTCACTAAAGACCCTATACACTTTTGGTAATTAAATGTTTAGAAAAAATAAAAAAAAATACATAAAAATAATATATATATATATATATATATATATATATATATATATATATATATATATATATATATATATATACTGTTGTGCTCAAAAGTTTGCATACCCTGGCAGAAATTGTGAAACAACCACACCGTCTTTTTCCAGATCAGCCTGTATTTCTCCTGAGGTTACCTGTGGGTTTTTCTTTGTATCCCGAACAATTCTTCTGGCAGTTGTGGCTGAAATCTTTCTTGGTCTACCTGACCTTGGCTTGGTATCAAGAGATCCCCGAATTTCCCACTTCTTAATAAGTGATTGAACAGTACTGACTGGCATTTTCAAGGCTTTGGATATCTTTTTATATCCTTTTCCATCTTTATAAAGTTCCATTACCTTGTTACGCAGGTCTTTTGACAGTTCTTTTCTGCTCCCTATGGCTCAGTATCTAGCCTGCTCAGTGCATCCACGTGAGAGCTAACAAACTCATTGACTATTTATACACAGACACTAATTGCAATTTAAAAAGCCACAGTTGTGGGAAATTAAGCTTTAATTGCCATTTAAACCTGTGTGTGTCACCTTGTGTGTCTGTAACAAGGCCAAACATTCAAGGGTATGTAAACTTTTGATCAGGGCCATTTGGGTGATTTCTGTTATCATTATGATTTAAAAAGGAGCCAAACAACTATGTGATAATAAATGGCTTCATATGATCACTACCCTTAAATAAAAAAAGTGTTTTTTTGCATGATAAGTGATATTTTCAAAATATATATACACACACTGTATATACAGTAAATATATTGAAATTTTTGCCATTTTTTTATTGTTAGAAGACTCTTGTTAGAGAAAGTTTGAGGAATACTAAAAAAAAGTGGTCCAAATATGAATGAGGTAAAGGGAGTGGAATGAGGTCCCCGGCCACTAAAGACAGGAAGTATGCATTTAAGGGTTAACGTAACAACATAAAAAAACAAAAACAACATGATCATGATCACAACTTCAGAACTACAAATGTAAGACCTTACCATGGCCTTCTTCACTCTTATGTCATGTAGGTCGAGGGCAAAAATGGCTTCCCTGGCTCCTAGAATAAGCATGTTCAGATCTTCTCTCAGAAGCATTGTGGTATAGTTCCAAACACCCTCCTCACGAAACAAATGGACTCCATTACCTAGAAACAACACAAATCATGTCATTTTAGGAACAAATAGGACAGCAAATGTTTTTTTTGTTTTTTTTGTGGAATATATACATACATATATACATACATATATACAGTATATATATATATATATATATATAAATGCAAAAAAAGGCTTGTTTGCGGTACTGCCACTTAATTTGACATTTTGTACCTAACACAATACAATTCATATATTTTTAAAGTGTGCCGTAAGTGTCCAAATACTTTTTGGGGCCAATGTATATTAAAGTACTATGGTATTACTATCTAATTCGATCATTGAGCCATGTTATTGCCACATTACTTTTTTCTAAGGGTGTAAAGACATTCAACTTTGTGAGGAAAGAGAAAAAGGTAAACTTACTTGTGATGGGCACCGTTTTCCGTGGAATGCTGTTTGGTATCGATCCCAGTCCCCCGGTCAATATTGCTGGACCCCAGAGGTACAACACGCACAGAACAGCCAGCAGAAACATAACAGTGCCTTAAATTCTCCAGCGCTCCAGTACAACACATACAATCGGTCAGAATCTCAGTGATTTTGGTATAAAAGACTGTGAGAGAGTACTAGATTCCTCTGTCGTCTGTCTGTCAGAGTTTTCTTATCCTTTCCTTCTCTCCTCTTTCAATCAGGACCACTTCCATACTGTGATATATGACTTTAGCAGCAAAGAATCTCTTCAAAGAACTATCAGAGTACCCAGTGAGGCCATCTGAAAGAGAGTGAGAGAGAGAAGCGTAAAGAGGCAAGGGTGCTGGCAGCAGTATTTCTGTCACTGCTATAGTGATGCTAATGTGCAGGATGAAAGCTTTTGCTCTGAAACCTTGACAGAGATACACAGTTCTGCTTTCAAAACCTCAGCACGACAAAGCAAGAACAGCATAGACACAAAACCCCCCACCACATCCTGTGAGATGATATGACTCACAAACCATAACATATAAATTTGTTTCGTAAGTGATGCTTGCTCATATTATGTGTGAAAAGCAAAAAGTAGGTATAAAACGTTACAATTACCTGCAAAAAAAAAGTGTAATACAAACCTCAGACAATAAGTCTTCTCAATAAGCACTCGGAATAATAAGCACTCAATAAGCATTTGGAAATGCAGGTGTTACCCAACAGACATTGTGAAGCAGGAAGATCCAATGTACCAGCAAACATTTTGCAACCAGAACATAAAATTAAAAAACTGTTAGTCATGATGGTACAAGAGGAGTGTGCAAAAAAACTGAATGAAGGTGCTACACAAGTGCTGAGGAACAATAATGCTGGATGGATGTTATTTTAAAAATAGAGGTGAAAATGTCATTTAAACTACATTTTATAACACAAAAGAGGATGTTGTGGATTGTTGCCAGCAGTGGATTTACTGCATTGCTACATGGTTGCTAAAGTGCTCTGGGTGGTTGCTAGGTGTTTGCTTACAGGCCCACATCAAATAAGCCCACCATCAAGTTTCTAAGATATTGTAGTCAGGGCTGTCCCAATCCTGGGTGGAGCCCAGAGCTAGTTAAAATGCTAGGAGGGGGCAATGGCATCCCCCTTGGTATTGATAGCGGGTTGGGGTGCAATCTGACCGGTTGCACTGCCCAAATGATGACCCTGATTGTGGTACCTGCATGGCTTGTGTCCCTCCTTCAATGTACTGTAAGTCTATGGGATTTTTGTGCATTGAGCATTTTGCCGCTTCAATACGTGACACGATACCTTCAATAGAGCACAACAGTGTACAACAGAAGTAGAAATACTCATTCATTTTCTCAATAGGCTAATTGATTATTAACGATAACTTCAGATCTTTAAAACTAGACCTAAGCTGTAACCCAAATGATGCACTATACACTATGCACTTGTATAAAGTGCAGTTTCATCTTAAATGGAACACTTCACGTTTTTAACTAGACGTAAGCATTCGCCATTTAACAGCTGATGGAAGTGATGTTTCAAGCACACATGATGTGTTGCCACTCAGTGTAACACTAATATCTAAAATAATAAACACATTCAAACAGTGTGGGGTGATGGTAAAGCATTGATCTTATATATGTAAGATGCTTTCTTCACTGAAGTTTCGTTGCAACTTTCTCCATTATTTACAATTGTTTTGTTAGACCAGCAACGCAGCCAGGTAACTCCACCCCTTCCGCTACGTACGGCAAGCCATGAGCATTACATGCATGAAGTGTCCAACCTTTCACACTCCATTTTTATGGTGGAAGAAGTGCATCATCCAGGTACTCGTAGTACTCTTCTTTTTGTTGCATTTTATGTGTAAATACTCTACTCACACTACTTACACTACAAAATGGCGTAGAATAGTGCAGACGTTTGTGGTTTGGGATGCAACTTTAGTGTGAGCTCAGTAGTTGTTCATCGATGGTAGATGCTCCTGTTGAAGCCATCACTCCACATACTTTTAAATGGACAGTTCACCCAAAAATGAAAATTCAGCCATTGTTTCCTCACCCCTGTGTTGTTATAACCCTATATGACTTTCTTTCTTTTTCTTAACACAAAGAGAGAAATTGTGAAATGTTGTGCTCAGTGTTGTCATACAATGGCAGTTTATGGGGGGGGGGGGTGTTGGGGTTCCATTGATCATGGTAAGACCATTTCCAGTCTTGTAGAAACCACAAATCCTTGAGTAAAGCTTTGTGAATTATGACAGTATTGCAATGAATATCGGCTCTGAATGCTTCCAAAACAACAAATTTTGCCTTGCAACATATTGTATTAAACCACCATCAATACACAGACTTTAGAAATAGAAAACATCCAAAATATGGAAAAGCCAATATTCATTGCTTAATTTTACTATCAGGTTGCAACAGTGTAATGTTTACAAGATTACACACCTTTGACATATAAGAGGAGATGAGCTGCAGCATGTGGGACGGTAGATCTGATTAAATACTGCACATATTTCACCATGTCACACACATGTTTACACAAGCTTGCACACATATTCTTATGGGAACTTCCCATTCACATCTGTAGTTCCAAATATAGGCTATATTTGTTACAGACTAGTAGGCCCCCTAGCATTAAAATAGACAATTTGAAAATGTTAGATATTATGAATAATTTTTCCTAGTAAGTATGCCCCTACAAAGAGGTTTTGCTGTGAAGAAAACACCGTACATTTTTCAGTTCAAAGTTCTCATAATAATGCAATGCTAGAAAAATGTGGGTCAACTCACCATATAACCAGTTCTCAGTTAGATTCTCAGTTCTCCTGTGCTTGCTTGAGTGGTTCCCCGTCCCACACACATACTGTTCCAGTCCTCCTAAACAAAACAAATCAAAGTGGTCTGAGAGTCAAGGAAAGCACAAGTGTGTGTTGCGAGTCCCGTCTCTGTAGTGCAGTGCAATGAATGGAGCTCATATTGTCTGCTTCTTTGTTTGAGAAAGAGTTAAACTGCTCAGATCCTGCAGTGTGGAGTGAAAGACATTCTTGTGCCAGTGAGAAAATAGAAGAAAAAAAAACATGCTGTTTAAAGCTCCTCAATCTAAAACCAGTCACTACAAGAGTCAGAGTGAGATAGAGAGAGAGAGAGAGAGAGAGAGAGAGAGAGAGAGAGAGAGACGCTACTAGGAAATGGTGTATTGTGTTTGTAGGGCAGGTTAGGATCTGATTTTCAAGAAAACCTGGTTTACTGCTGAAGTGCACAAAAGTTTGAATTATGTTTTGATCTCATACTCTGACATAAAACAGGTTCAAAACAGCTTTTTCCCTTTACATCGAAGGAGAAAACAAAACATAAGGGTTCACGCCTTAGCTTCATTGCACATCCTATTTCCACCCAAACAGCAGGACAATAAAAGCTGTGTATTTGTAACTGTGTATAATAAAAAAAGAGTGTATTTACGACATAAATTTGTGCATGTTCAAATTTCAAATAAGCAATCACTCAGCATGACAATCAGGAAGAACTTGTTTCATACTGGTCAGATTAGGATATTGAAGATAGATTGGTCACACCCACACATGCTCACTTGTTTACCTAGTGGTCCAAATGGGAACATATATTTATATAGTATTTAAATAAAGGTGATAAGGGTACAATGGGGCTTAAGGCACACATTAAGGAAAATTAGCCTTTTTTCTGGCCACAAAGTGTATCAGGATTGGAAAAATAAATGTCTTTAAATTTAATATTGATGAAGGAACACAATTTGTGTGAAAAGAAATAATAACGGAGGGTTGTTTTGATTAAAATCCATTTTCCTAAAAAAGGTGGTAAAGGCCCAAACGCTTGGGATAAAACGCTACAAGGGGGGTTATAGTGATATTGTGTAAATATAGGGACAATATTTATAAGGCAAAATTTGTCAATTTATACAAATACTTTTGAGATTGTAAAATGCTTTTTTTTTTTTTTTTTTTTTTTTTTTTGCAACAAATTAAGATAATTAATATTCAGAATAACTACATCAGAAAAGGGTTATCCATTTCCTGTTAATTTCAATCACATCTGGCATTTCATAACATCTCAGGTTTTCTATAAACAAATGAATCTCCATTGTGATTAGATCAGTCAATGTGAGCCCACTTTGAACATTTTTCATAACAAATCTCTTCGCCTCACTTAAAAGAAAAACAATGTGCTTTATGGAGTTTATTTAGCCCCCTGCAAAAAGGGAGATTTTGACCCCAGTTACTATTCTTTCACTTTTTGGACAGTTACAAACCCTAATACATTTTTAGAATAAAAAGCATTATTTACTTAATTTATAAATAATTATTACGTCTGAGCACGTCCCTAAATTAAATATTTATCAGATGTAACACTTTTGGAGACAATTTTGCCCACAGTATAAATAAACATCTATAAACATTTAATAGTACCTTTTTTTTTTTTTTTGAAGGATTTTTCAACCAACTACAGAGTTGAAAGCATACAAACCTGGTGATGCCATTCAAATAATGAAATGGTCATAAATCGTAAAATTTTACAAGTAAATCTTATGAGGCAATTCCATATAGACCTATTGCTGATGTGAAGTTTTATATTTTTCTATCAATTGTGAAAGGTACTGATGCCCTCTAATGGTTAAAATTAGGTAACGACTGCAAACAGTAAACAAAAACGTCTCGTCCTAGTCGATATTATGATAAATCGAGAAGCGATTAAACGTAAGTGGGGAAATCATTTCTCGGTTTTTGACCGCGGCAACATTTGGTTGCGTCGCACTGAGTAGCCCAGCCAACAGTAAAATCTCATTGGTCCAAAATCCCAATTCGAATGATCGAAACTTGATCGAGACCTTATTCACAGCAGCGCCGTCTTTGGGAATGACAACGAGGCTGTGATGGACAAACGTACAGTCTTTTCAATTGGGTTGTACTGCAGTTTAAAGTGTTTTTGGGAAGTCCCGCGGACAAAACATTGAAAACAACAAAACAAAACATCTTTTCAAGAACATTCAGTAAACAAAAATCTCCAGACAACATAATTTATGGAAAATCAGATGTGATCTAGAGCTTTTTACAGCTTTATACTGTTGGTGCCATTGAAGAGATGTATGTCTATCCCATCAAAGATGGTGCTAGCATGAATAAGGTCTACTGATGGCTAGAAAGATGTGTGAATTTCAAGAGAAATGGCCAAATCATGTTTTATAACCATTTAAAAAACAAATGTAATGTTGTATCTGACGAAAAACTCTTTACACTACTGTAGGTGGAACCTTTTCGTTTAATAATTTGGCGGATTGACATTATATGTAAAACTAGAACAGCTGATGACTTCTACAAAACCTTCTCTTTAATTACCATAAATATCACAAATATAAATAACAAGAAATAATTTTAACATCACATGAAAACAGATATCTAAAAAGTCACAGTAGCACAATCCATGTTCATGAAACCAATAACGATATCGACAGTTGTTCAATCGGGAACACAAATGCAACCATCTCACAACCTATTAACCTAATCGCTTACAAATCAGAGAAATACTGACCTCCAGAAGGCTCAACTGTCTGTTGCTTTCAAATGATTGATTTTAGTGTCAGAGTTCTGTTTTTCTCTTGCAAACTGTGTCCAAAAGCATCATTCAAATTTTAAAATATAACAGTTTCAATTAGATCAGCTGAGATCTACATTCAGAACAACACCAGATTCACATTCTATCTGAGCAAACATGGCAGTTCTCTTCAGTTCTTCAATGAAGTCCTTCATTGTAAGACCAGTTGTGCTTCTTTCTTGAATGTGTGGGAAGTCTTACTTTCCTCTTGACTCATGGTTTGTCAAGGTAGAAACCCTGAATGTAGAGGTATTACTAATGCAACTGAGAGAGAGAGAGGGACAGAAAGAGAGAGAGAGATAGAGAGAATACTGAAACACCATCAGTTCTGTAATTGCATTATCATGAGGCAGGACAAGTACTCTCATGTTGTGGTTTGCTGTTGTTAAAGTCAAATACAGTGGCATTGATAAAGTCACATAGAAGGAAGAATGTTGATTAGAGGGAATCCGTGTCCATAACAGGACAGAAGTCTTTATTGGAAGGCACTGACAGAATGAGACGGCATCTGGGGACTGAAACAAGGACAACTTGACTGGTCCGTCACTCTTGACTGGTCCGTCTCTTCTCCAGCTTCTGCTTGAGTTCGTCTGTGAGGCCTGGTGGGAGGAGAACATATAACAATAAAACAGCAACTCGATATGATCTTGTGTGTGTAGTACATCATTTTAAACATTTAAAAAATGTTCTACTAAATACTTTAGGTGTAAAACTCTTTAAATGAATTCTTCTGTTAAAACTCGTCGATTATTTGAGCCATTTAAATGATCGTTTATGGGGATTATAGGGTTTATGGCTATACATTGTCATGGCAATGAAGTTATAAAATTGGATATTACATTACACAGAAAAGGTCAGTAACTAAAATCATGTTAACACACATATTAAGTCTTGTGTCTATACTTTTGAAACAGTGACTATTTTAACATTTACAGATTGGCCCCATTCACTTGCATTTTAAGTGCTTCACAGTAACCCAGATTTTTGCTTTCTTTTTTTTCCAGAAAAAAAGGGACAAGTCGAAATTAACTTTGTTGTAATCAACATTGTCACAAATGCTGAGCGATTGAACTTGTATTGAACCCAGGATATTCCTTTCAGTATTTTTAGCTTTTAAAAGGGCTAAACAAATAAAAGGATTAAATACATTTATTCTATAAGAAACTAAATTGTGGCCTTGGAATAGATGGTACATTTTTACAGCTGTGCTGGAATCAACTAGTGTGGATGTAGTGCTTTGATGACTCTTTGTAACCGTGTTTAGGTGAGACACTTACTCTGTGAAAGCGGTGAGGGACATAGAACCAGTCTTTTCATGGAGTTGGATGGGGAGCCAGATGGGGAAAATGATCGAGGGGAAGAACTGGGAGATCTTGTGTGGGATCGCAGCGTCCATTTGTCTGTTCCTACTTCACAAACACACACACACACACAAAACACACTTGAATCTGAAGAATTTGGAGTTGAGCTGCTTATACATGGGGTGGTGTGGCGCAGTGGATAAAGATCTCAGCTGGCAACCGGAATGTTGATGGTCCATCACCATTGTACCTTACTCTAGAGTTCTCACACAACCATCACATTCTCAAGCTTCTTAGTGTTATGCAACCTCTGCAATCCACATATTGCTCAAACACACAGATTGTGACTTGTTCATATTTTTGCAACACAAGTCACTAAAGCATCCAAATGCAACTGTTTCTGCATGTTGTTTGGCAAAAGCAGAGAAACCAATAGAGAAGATGTTTGGCTGAGATATTTCATTTGCTTAATCATAAATCATGACTGAAAGTGCCCCTGACACAGTTCTAGTTCATTGCCACTTATTTTTATTCAAACAGTAGAGAGGAGACAGGAAATTACAGGGGAACGGGAGGGGAAAGGGGACACAATGCACAATGGTGATAGTTTATGGAATGAGCGATTAAAGCCAACAACCTTTCAGTTACCACGCCAGATCTTCAACCATTAGGATTCGCAACCAAAACTCCCTTTTTATTCAGAACTAGTGCATGAGAAGTACCTTGTTTAGGAGGCAGGGCAGGAGCTCTAGAGACTGGTCCAGCTGGTGCACAGTGAAGAGTTCTCTCTCCATTCTCATCGTTGGATGATACAAATGCTACAGGAATAGAAGTAAAGACAATTAATTCAGAACAAAGTGTGAAAAGGCATTATTTTATGGTCCCTTTTTGCCATTTGTAAAGCCAAATGCAGTATTTTGATGGTATGTACAGAATCAGGAGAGCCTATATTCCCTGTTTGAGTTTCCATGAAA